>NC_091293.1:63378749-63520137 GCF_038502225.1 Cherax quadricarinatus | reverse complement strand
AGTGAAGGTGCAACCAACGGTGAGTTCCAGTGTCTGTGCTGCGGAAGTCAATATTTAAGAGGTTTGTGTTATGTGTGTGTGTCTCTGTCACTCTATTTCTCTCTGTTTACATAAGGGTTTTTACAGGGTTAGATTAAGAGTTTCTACTTTTATTTCCATCCTGAGAGTCGTTATCTACCTGAGCTCATTTGAAAGTCTTTTTCATTGTAATGAAACATACAAATAGTGAATAGGATGAAATTAAAGTCATGTGTGGGCCATCGATTTCATTTGGACGACTGACTTTATATCGTTGATGTCATTATGCTATATGAACATATTCCAGACTCGAGTATTTCTAGGAATGAATAATCTCAGACGAGGTAATGTTCTTGAGAATGGTACAACCAGAGTGTAGTTGCTGTCTGCTGGCCCACTTGCTGTGTAGAATCTGTCTCTTCGTTGTAAGCGAAGCGACGACAAGTATGGTACCTTGAGAGCACATCACTCTGGTGTTGAAGATTCTGCTGTTCTCTGTTCTATCAAAAAGTCGTAGATGAGACAGGGGGCAGTCAGTCCAAGAAAGTGCAACATACTTAAGGTGTGAGCGTACTTGTACCTCGTACAGATTCTTGCAGCCTCTACTGTCTAGGCAGTTATAAGATCTGCCTTAGTGCTGCTAGCTTCTTTGGCGCCTTACTTGCAAGATTTACTATGTGGTTTTCCATAGACAGTTTGAAATCAAACTTCATCCCTAGGTTATCAGCCTCATCCCTAAATTCCAACAAACTGCCAATCATTCTTACATTCTTACCTCTGCTCCAGCATTACCATCAAGGTGCCTAGAGAAGATTGTCATTTTTTCTCATTTTTTCTCATTTTTTCTCATTTTTCTCATTTTTCCCCAGGTCGATATAGCTGTGAGCTGGTGATTGATGTTACTAAGAGCAGTTTTTTTTTTTTTTTTTTTTTTTACACAAGGTTTTACAAGGTTAGGTTTAGGGTTCCTAAGTCTCTAAAACTGGCAAATGTTTCCCCCTATATTAAAAATCGGGGATAAGACTTGTGCTCTCAGTTATCATCAAATGAGCTTAGCTATGCCTTACTAATATATTCTAATTTAATTTTATATAAAAACTGAGATGGAAAAGTACTTACAGATGTAATATATTTGGGTTTCCAGAAAAATCCTTCGACAATTTACCTCATCAAAGATTGATGACCAAAATAAAAGCGAATGAAAGAGGACAAACTTCATGCCGGGATAAATGACTGGTTCACAGAATAGAAACAGTGAATGATTCTCATCGGAGAGGAGTTAGAGAGGTTTCCTCGTAAAGTATGGAGTTCCTCGGGGATCAGTTCTTGGTCCAGTCCTCTTCACAATTACCATAAATGATATCGAAGTAGGGATAATGTCCAAGAAAGCAGAATTTGCGGATGGCACCAAATTTGGGTAAAGTGTATCTTCCTGATGATAATGTTTGAGTATTCAAAGTGATCTGCAGTAGAATGGTTGGCCTTGTGGTCTGAGACGTGGAAGATGAGTTTCAACGTAGACAAGTACATTTTTGGGCATTGCAGTCTCAAAAATTAATAAATGTTTGGCAATGTGCTAACCGAAACAAGAGAAAAAAAACAACAAGGCTAACAGAATGCTGGGCTTCGTAGCTACAAACTTTTATCCAAAATTCCAGAAACTATATTAATTTTTTCCTAAGTGGCACTTATTAATCGGCATCTTAAATATGCCGTCCAGTTTTGGTCTCCAAACTACTTAAAAGACGAAAATGTACTGGAGAGGACACAGAGAATAGCCACCAAACTCATACCATCACTCATAAACAAACCTTACGAAGACAGACTCACAGCACTCAACCTTTTGTTCTTAGGAAACGGAAACTACGCGAACAAATTAAAAAAAAATACTGAAAGGCTTCGCCACACTCAAACATAAAGCATTGTTTGAAGTGTTGACTAAGTCCATAACTCGAAACAACAGATTAACACTGCCAGGCAGAAGCTGTAACATGAAAGAATGCAGTTTTTTTTAATCAGAATTATAGCAGAATGGAACTAACTGCCCACTAATGACGTACTACCCACTAATGTTGTAAGCTCGAAGACACTACAGTCATTCAAGACAGGCACTTTGCAGGTATAGAATTCAACTCGATTAATTTTTTCTAGTGGGAGGAGTTACTAGAACCATCATGACTAATAAGTTAGAGACCAGCGAAGTATAGGGTATGGTGAGGGAGGACAGGAGTGTGATGTTGCCTGGGACACTCGCTCTCCCACCCAACTACTCATTAAAAAAACCTCACTATACTCACTCTAAAACATGCAAAGACTGTCATATACATACAAAAGATGGGCAATCTGAAGTCAACGGATTACCAGTGTGTGTGTGTACAGCAGATGCATCAGAACGATCAGTTGATAGCGAGGCATTAGTAATGATAGAAGTAAAGGTTGTGATAGTCTTAGTAGAACTGGTGGTAACCAGAAGTAGAACTACTGGAATGCATAGCTCTGTAAATGGCAGTGGAGTAACACGAGATGTGAGAGACAAACAGTACTAATTTATGAGAGACAGTTGGAGCTCACGCCTTCCATCCAGTTTTATCTCTCCTGTAAATTCCATATTATTCAAAATGGTATGGCAGTAGCTGGAAGGGGTGAAGAGTAGGGTAAGAGCCTTCTGATTATCTTTACTTGATCTATTCATTAGATAATACACAATAATCCTTAATAGTAATTACTCTAGATATGAAGAGATAGTTCATATCAGTAGATAGCCTTGGTGAGGGATTACAAATTATCTGGTGTGTTTCCCTTGCACTCTCTGTCTGTCTCTTACTCTTCCTCTCTCTCATTCTCTGTCTGTCTGTCTGTCACAGAGAGTCTAGTGCAACAGGCTGGTCCCGGTACCATTCTCGGCTGTGCTCTCCTTGCCTCAGCGCCGTACAATAACACACTCTATTAAAGCTGCACACAAGTTGTGGGTCTTAAATTGAATGGTAACATGCGAGGTTTGGTGAAGGTAGCAGCGGTAGTGACGGTGTCCGTGGTGGAAATGGAGGTAACAGTGATAATGATGGTAGTGGAGGTGGTTGTGTCGATGGCGGTTGCGTAGGTGGTAGAGATAACGGTGGTGGTGATGGTGATGGCAGTAAAGATTCGGGTTTTAAAGCTGTGGTAGTTGGAGTGGTGCATCACCTCCGGTGATGAAAAATCACTGGAGATGATGTAGGTGGAAAGGTGGTGCTATCCGTGGTGACAGCATGGTAGGTAACAACAGTTGTAACCTAATGGAAAAATACTGTTGAGAAAAATAGACATAGGCAGGAAGAAACCCTCTCAAAATGCTTATAGAAAGTACAGAAATACATGGTTAGGAAAAACAGACCTTTGGATCACTGTTAGTATATGTAGCAGTTAGGGAACCCTCTTTTTTTTGATGGGAAGAGAAATAGTAGTGTAAATAACTGCTTGAAGAACCAGATTCAAGACGGCACATTCGCTCCATTCCATGAAATAAACTGATATGTTCCATGTGGCTTGTGTTGTTATAATATACTTACCAATTATGTATTATTAAGAAGTGTTCTGGTGTTAAGTGGAAGAGTAAAAATTAAGGATGTCAAATTAAGGATGCCTAGGCTAGTTTAGACTAGCCTAGTCTAGTCTAGCCTAGCCTACCCTACCTTACCCTAGTCTAGTCTAGTCTACCTCAATGCTATTTTCTTTTAGTGACTTACTAAATTCCTAGTATAACATGTCATTGTATAGTGAAACTGTTTCTATAAATTTATCGTCCACTCTGCATCTTAGCCAAGTTCTGGCTTATAACCTAACTTATAGTTAACAACTTAGCTAATTTATCTCTCATGTTAATAATGCTTTCATTAGTGCTTTTGACTATGATGTATCTAGTTGCATATTTTCACTTGTATTCTAATTTGTGTAGCTTTAGTATTAGTATTAGAATTGGTTTTCTCCGCCTGTTACTTTTCTCGTATCTTACTCATGCTAACTTACACTTTATATTTTTGTATATATTTTTTCCATGTTTGTAATTTTTGTTTATTACTTATGTCTGATATTGTGACCATTATATTATTGTATCAGATAATTGTGTTTACAAGAGTTTTTCGTCGATGATGTTCTTACCTATCTTAGCAAGATCGGTTATTAATTTATTTTTTGTTAGTATAACAATTTATACTTTTGAATTATGGAAGGAATCTTGTAAGTACAATAGACCAATTTTCTAGGTTTAGCGACGCCAAGTAAACCGAGAAAAAACCAACTCATGAGTTAAGGTCATTCTGCGGTCGTGGAGAATCCTTGTGGAAGCCACAACATTGTCAGAGGTTTAGGTAGCTGTATGAAGTATAAACACGGAAGAAATTGGCAATGATATTCAGGTAAGTGGATATGGTAGCACTGGGCTGAGGTGGATGGTAGAGGTTCTGGTACTGAAGTTGATGGTTGTACTGGAGTGTATAAATTTAAGTCATTCAATCAAGTGATTCAGTAAGTCAATCAAGTGATTCAGTAAGTCAGTCAAGTGATTTAGTAAGTTGGTCAAGTAATTCAGTAAGTCAGTCAAGTGATTCAGTAAGTCTCAAGTCATTCAGTAAGTTAGTCAAGTGATTCAGTAAGTCAGTTAAGTCGTTCAGTAGGTCAGTCATGTCGTTCAGTAAGTTAGTCAAGTGATTCAGTAAGTCAGTCAAGTGATTCAGTAAGTCAGTCAAGTGATTCAGTAAGTCAGTTAAGTCGTTCAGTAAGTCAGTCATGTCGTTCAGTAAGTCAGTCAAGTGATTCAGTAAGTCAATCAAGTGATTCAGTAAGTCAGTCAAGTGATTCAGTAAGTCAGTCAAGTGATTCAGTCAGTTAAGTCGTTCAGTAAGTCAGTCAAGTCGTTCAGTAAGTCAGTCAAGTGATTCAGTAAGTCAGTCATGTGATTCAGTAAGTCAGCTAATTGTTTAGTAAGTCAGTCAAGTCGTTCAGTAAGTCAGTCAAGTCGTTCAGTAAGTCAGTCAAGTGATTCAGTAAGTCAGTTAATTGTTTAGTAAGTCAGTCAAGTCGTTCAGTAAGTCAGTCAAGTCGTTCAGTAAGTCAGTCAAGTGATTCAGTAAGTCAGTCAAGTGATTCAGTAAGTCAGTCAAGTGATTCAATAAGTCAGTCAAGTGATTCAGTAAGTCAAGTGATTCAATAAGTCAGTCAAGTGATTCAGTAAGTCAAGTGATTCAATAAGTCAGTCAAGTGATTCAGTAAGTCAGTAACGCGACGGGCTGGAGTTTTGAGACTCTACGACCGCGGGTTCAATCCCGGCCGGGGGTATGGTTTGAAGTACCAATGCTTTGATGGTGGGGTGGTGTCTTGGGGGGGGGCTGGGGACGGCGGGAGGTCTCCCCAGCTGAACCACAACAAGGCGGCCGCTAGTTGTGGTTTGTATGATGAATTTAACACGGTTCAAACTGAACCGTATTAAATTCATCATACGACGTGTTACATAAAATTGTGCCGCAATTCTTCAATCGTGCTATACCCAAATCGTGCCAAATAACTCGCGCTAAATGACGGTCTACTGTAGTTCAGGCTCAATTGGTGAGTTTTAGTGATAAATCATCACGCTCTTCCAGGTTCAAATGGTGAGTTTTAGTGATAAGTCACCACGCTCTTCCAGGTTCAAATGGTGGGTTTTAGTGATAAGTCACCACGCTCTTCCAGGTTCAAATGGTGGGTTTTAGTGATAAGTCACCAAGCTCTTCCAGGTTCAGTCTGTTCCTCTGCTTAGAGAATTGCATTTGTATGGCTAAAACCATCCTCAACTATGTACGAACTTGGGAAAGCAAGTAAAAAATCACTTTGCCACTGCAATAAGCCAGGGTTATTTAGGAACAGGTGAGAAAGTACGCTCAGTACGAGAAGTGAACAGGAATACTACACCTACATATATCCTTCCCAGGACAGGAGAGATATGAGAGACAAGGGGGGGAGGACGGCGGAAAGTCACAGACACAACGTAAAGCACGTTCCCAGACATTTACCGATCCTTTTTGACCCCCAACTATTTATCGACCTCTTCAATTGTCCCATCGACTCTTAGGGTCAGTATCGACCCCTAAGGGTCAATACTGACCACTCTGGGGAATACTTCACTAGAGTCAAAAATGACTAGAGGTGACATGATAACACAGTGCAAGATACTGAGAGGACCTGACAGGATGGACAGAACTCGAGGGCCCAGCCGGAAGTTGAAAGCAAAGATGAGCCACAGGGGTGTTAGGAAGTACTTGTTCAGCCTTAGGGTGGTCAGGAAGTGGAACGCCCTGGACAGTGGAGTGGTCGAGACAGGATCCATAAACAACTTTAAGTAGAGGTACGATAAAGCTCTCGAGTGCGAGAGTGTACACAGAGAAGCAAAGAGGCAGAACCAAGAGCTGAGCTTCGACTCCTGCAGCCCCTTACTGGCGATTACATACGGGTGAGTACACTCTTTCTCTCTCTCTCACACACTTTTTTCCTCTCACTCACTTTCTCCACCATAGCTTACAACTTACGTCCATGTTGAGAAGTGAGTCCCTGTATGTTATAATTTCTGCTTCGTACAACGGAACGAATATTCAACAATATTACTACAAATCTGGGTCACGAGGAGCATGCTGAATCATTGCATATATTTTCTGTAATTGTGTTTATAGTGTGGTAGATGGGAGGAGCAGTGTCTTCCTGGTATGATGCCAGAACCAGAACTTCGAGTTGTCGAGAAATTACGTGCAACTTGAGTACTTATCAAATTTTTCACTAGTATAGGTTGTCTGAAGATAGTTTAGCTTATTAGGTTTAAAGCTTATCGATTACAGTAGGGTCATTAAGGCTGCATTTTTACCTGTGCTCCATCATTCAAGAATAATTTAACCACTAATAAAATTATTAAAAGCATTAAAATATACTTAGTGTATATATGCTGAAATGTGGTATAAACCTTGGTAATAAATACCGACAAGTTGGTTTAGAAAGACACGTAAGCAAACACTATGACATATTTATTAGAAAACGTTTCGGTCCTGGGACCTTGATCACTTCTAACATACAGATGTATGTATAATGTTCGCCAAGACCATAGTCCTGGCACGGGTCTCAATCTTGCGATGACCCGTCTTCTAACATACAGAGGTAGAAAGGCATTATATATATAGGCGGAGAGTGAGGTGTGACGCACGTGACCTGAGGAATGTCATAAGAACATAAGAACATGGAAATAAATGGTATAAAATACCGACACAATGGCAATATAAACACAAATGCAGTATAATGTGATCCTTTATTGACTACGTTTCGCCCACACAGTGGGCTTTTTCAAGTCACAAACAGAACTACCTGGGGTGGAAGGAAAGCGAGTATTTATAGTCCGGCTCAGGTCAGGTGAAGAATGCTGCATCTGATGATGTGCCGAGTTGGGTTGTAGAGTCTAAAAACTTGGGTAGCTTGGAAAGGAGACTGGACAAGTTTGTGAGCAGACCTTCTACAGTGTTCTTATGTGGGATAGCGATGAAGAAGTTTCTTGGCAAGTGGTTCAGCTATGTTATAGAAGCCACTATTCTGGTTGAAGTTGTCGGATATAGAAATAAGTGAGGATTCCAGGATTCTTCGGTATTGGGTGTTGTCTTCTGTGGCGATAAGTCTTGAGTTTCTGTAGTTTATCACACAACCACTTGATAAACTACAGAAACTCAAGACTTATCGCCACAGAAGACAACACCCAATACCGAAGAATCCTGGAATCCTCACTTATTTCTATATCCGACAACTTCAACCAGAATAGTGGCTTCTATAACATAGCTGAACCACTTGCCAAGAAACTTCTTCATCGCTATCCCACATAAGAACACTGTAGAAGGTCTGCTCACAAACTTGTCCAGTCTCCTTTCCAAGCTACCCAAGTTTTTAGACTCTACAACCCAACTCGGCACATCATCAGATGCAGCATTCTTCACCTGACCTGAGCCGGACTATAAATACTCGCTTTCCTTCCACCCCAGGTAGTTCTGTTTGTGACTTGAAAAAGCCCACTGTGTGGGCGAAACGTAGTCAATAAAGGATCACATTATACTGCATTTGTGTTTATATTGCCAACATAAGAACATAAGGATGGAGGAACACTGTAGAAGGCCTACTGGCCCATGCGAGGCAGGTCCTTATCAAAACAACCTCTGCCTATGATGAGGATGGGTAGACGATGAAATCATGTGACTCCTGTGTTGTTGGGTTGGTGGTGCTTAAGTATCATGTATGCCAATGTTTTTGAAATTTTGTAGTTTCCAGTGTTGCGTTTTATAGTGTCGGTGACGGCTGAAATGTACAACCCCCTGCAAGTATATATGCACTACTGCTCTTAGTGAATGCATATCAAGAGTGATATACTCTTCAGAAAACGTACAGTGTTGCCAAAATATTGAATGCAATGAAATGATCATGAATTGTACCAGAATGTACTCAGGCAATGGTTGAATCAGTTGTAATATACAGTCCACAATTTTAGTAGCCTGGTCGGTCTGAGTAACAGTACTCGTCAGCTTTGATCCCTCACCTGACAGTCCGCAGATCTGCTGCATCACTGCCGGAACCATTAGGTTTTGCATAGTAATTTACCGTTACTGCCACAAAGAGGATTACTCAAGATAAAACAATAAAAATAGAGAAGCGCATGTGCATGGACATTTTAAAACATTACTCATAGGTTTGTTCGCTTGCTTTTTTTTAATATGACTTAATAAATCTGAGTTAATCGATACCATCACCTCTAAAGATGATCCAAAACCAACAAAAATAAACATTTTGGGAAGGGGGTGACATCGGTAGTCAACTTTGGGGTTCCATATTTCAATGTAGTGTAACGTAGAGCAGCACAGAGCTCTGGAAGACACTCTTCATACATGGTGTTAAACCTGTGACAAATAATCCTCTAAATATCTTATAATTTACTGTTCTTGGACACTTGAGGTTTGAAAATATAGCTCCAATGATGAGATTTTGAACATCTGACAAGCAGATATAAATTTAGAAGAATTTCATGAGAACTTATATGAAAATTTTCTTCCGTCTGGCTTACCGTAGAGATAGAAAACGAAAGTTGATAATCTTTTGCAGTATAAACCTCTCAGGGAAGATTCCTTGATGTTGGTGAGGGGCTCTTGATTTAGGGAATTGGATCTGTGCTCCAGTTCCCCGAATTAAGCCTGAATGCCTTCCACATTCCCCCCCCCCAGGCGCTGTATAATCCTACGGGTTTAGCGCTTCCCCTTGATTATAATAATAATAATTGCAGTATAAAGTCGTACAGAAGAATCTGATATCAAATATAATGTTTATAGAAATCTGATGCTTTTTTTTCATATTTATTACTTGTGAAGGAACCGCTTAGATAAGTACACTTTCCTGCATGACAATAAACACATGATAACAAAGAGCGGTACTTATCTTTTAACAGCACGATTTCCAGCATCCTTTCCCTGGAGTCGCCTTCATAGTTGCTGTAAGTGTCCACAGTGGCTATTGAGTAGTGAGTAAAACATTACATGTGCCCCAAAAGAGCATAAAATACAGCATATCACATCTGATTATATATGTGATGCTGATGGATACTCATTTGGTTTTGGGCGTAATGCCTGCAAATTACGACCCTCATGATAGCTGTTGTTGAAACATTTTTGGACGACAGGACTCCAGAAAATTTTGCAAGAATTGCTGGCTACATCTCATGGATGAGAAGAGACAGGCAAGGGCAAGGAGGAGGTGTTGCTGTGTGCTTCTCTAAAAGTGTACATGTCCAGCACATTGATGTTGCCATCGCTACTCATCTTGAAATGATGTTCTTCAAGCTCTGCATAAACACTAGTACCTCTGTACTAGTATGTGCAATGTACAGACCTCAGTGGCAACATGCAGACCCCATCAACTTCCTAATGGAAAATGTGGACTCCCTTCTGCTCCAACACAACTGTCAACATATCATAATTGTTGGTGACCTCAACCAACACTTTACACAGAGGGACTTTGATGACCTTCTTGCGGTGTTTGACATGAGAAACTTTGTTGATTTCCCTACTCACATCGCTGGCTCCTCCCTTGACCCAGTAGTGAGTGATCTAGCAGAAGGTATAGTCACTTGTCAACCCCTTGGCTATGTTGGATCTTCTGACCACAAGGCTGTTTTTACGAAACTTAAGATCCAAACAGAACAAGGTGAAGAGTCCACACGCACAATCCGGATATGGGAAAGAGGTATTTGGCCAGCTCTTTTCTCTGAGCTCGCCACCACCGATTGGAATGCTCTTCTCCAAAGGGATGTTGACAACCAAGTGAAAGCCTTCACTAGACACATCTTTAATTTAATCTACAGCAAGAACACATCCCTCACCGGCAATATGTGACGAAGCCTACAGATCAGCCTTGGTTTGGCTTTCGTTATAGAGAGGCTGCTACTGTTAAGTACAAGGCATGGAGAAGGTATAAGAGACATCCTACCACCTATAACAGGAACTTGCACAGGGAAGCCTGTAGGCATATGGGTGAAGTTCAAAAGTGGGCCATCGCTAAATAGGGCGTGGACACAAAAAGAAAGCTAGCATCAGGTAGAGTAGGCTCCAAAACCTGGTGGTCCCTGGTCAAGGACAGACAAGGTTATCTGCCTGATGAATTCATTCCGCCTCTAAATCGACAGGATGGGATCACCTCTACTAGTAGTCAAGAAAAAGTGGACCTCTTTGCCGAATATTTTGCTATCAAAATGCAAGTTCCTGATCCAGCTAGGGACCTTCCTTGGCTAGCTGCAAGAACTGTGTCAAAACTGTCAGTGGGGACAATAAGGCAGGAGGAGGTGCATTTTCTTCTTAAATCTCTTAACCAAGAAAAGGCTGTGGGCCCAGACAAGTTATGCCCAAGATTGCTGAGAAGATGTGCGGACCAGCTAGCAGCATCTCCAACTTCCAACTTTCAGCACTGCCTAGTACAGTGTAAATGGCCTCTGTGGAAAGAGGCAAATGTAATTCCTGCTTACAAAAAGAAGAGCAGAGCAGAAATCAGCAGCTACAGACCAGTGTCACTCCTGTCAATCACTGGCAAGATCCTTGAGACAATAATCTCAAAACAAATTACATAGTTTTTTTTACTACCAGTCACTGCTTTGTGACCGACAATATGGCTTCAGGGAAGGTTACTCTGCTGCTGATCTGTTGTTAAACCTCTCCACTAAATGGTACCAGTCACTGGATGAATCCCAAGTCAGTTGTGTGGTAGCACTGGACATTGCTGGTGCTTTCGACCGGGTGTGGCATCAGGGCCTCTGGGCAAAACTGCAAGCACTGGGAATTGCAGGCTCTACGCTATGTTTCCTCAGTGATTACCTTTATGGTAGATTTTTAAGGGTAGTTCTGAATGGAACAGAATTAGCAAGACTTTCTATTGGGGAAAGTGTTCCACAAGGAAGTGTGCTGGGACCATTGTTATGGAATGTCTACTTTAGTGATCTTCTTCATCTCATCCCAGAATCCCATGCATATGCAAAGGACTGTACTCTGACATTCACTTATCCAAGAGAAGAAATGCCAGCTGCTCTAAGCTACATCAATCACCAGCTAAGAGCAAAAGTAACATTTGCACCTGAGAAAACACAAATGATGATGGTCTCTAGGCACCATGATGATTGCCACTACTGCCGGTGCAGTAGTAAGGATGAAAGGGAGAGTGTTGGCACCTGGGGAAGAAGTTGATATCCTTGGGGCGAAATCTGACTCCAAACTGACCATGAAGAACCACATTGTAAATCTTGCAAACAAGGCAGCCAGGAAGCTTATAGCACTTCGCCGTATCTCGCATAGGCTTGACAGTAGAAGTTGCAAGATTCTGTATGAGGCACAATTACGCTCACACCTTGAGTATGCTCCACTTTCTTGGTTTGCCTGCGCCCCCCCTCTCATCTGCGACTGTTTGACAGAGTAGAGAACAGAGCAAGACGTCTCATCTATCACCTGGACCCTCCCTGGATATATCTGTCATTTCAGCAGAGCCTTCAACACAGGAGGGATGTGGGTGGCCTTACTGTTATGTACAAGGCCAACACTGTCAAAGTACCACACTTGGATCCACTTCGAGGACAGAGAGAAGCAAGCTTCTGTACCACAAGACGGGCAGAAAGCAGCAACTTCACTCTGGTTGTCTCCTTCTCCAGAACATCACTTCATCAGAGATCATTTATCCCCAGGATGACTTGGGTCTGGAACACATTCGTACAGCATTATAATGTAAACGAGATAAAGTCAGTTGATTAAATGAAAATGCTGGCCCACAGATGGCTCCAACTTCATCTTGCTCCTTACTTGTATGTTTCATAACAATAAAAATGCTTTCAAATGAGCTAATGTCTTCTGAATGTAACATACAGGGTTATAAACTATTCCACACTGATAGGGTCAACAGGATGGGTGGTGGAGTGGCGATGTAAGTCAGAGAAAATTTAAATTGCTGTCTTAGACATGATATAAGATTAGAAACATCGAACACAGAATCTGTTTGGCTACAGTTTCTCGAGGGACGTGACAAATTAATTTTGGGTGTGATTTATAGGCCCCCAAACCTTGATAGGGAGTGCAGTAAGCTGTTATGGGACGAAATTCATAAGGCATCTAGATATGAAAATGTGATAATGGGAGATTTTAACTTTAGACAAATTGATTGGAACAATGTGACAGGAAATTTTGAGTCTAGTGACTTTCTTGATACGGTTCATGATTGCTTTTTAGAACAGGTTGTGACTGAACCAAGTAGAGGAAACAATCTGCTTGACTTGGTTCTTGCCAACAAAGATTCACTAATTAATAATCTTGAGGTAAATGATGAGCTTGGGGAAAGTGATCACAAATCACTTAGTTTCAATATATCATGGAATTACCCAGATAACTGCAATCAAATCTCTGTCCCAGATTTTCGCTTGGCCGACTTCATGGAACTGAAAAATTACCTGGGTGGGCTAAATTGGGATGTCCTGACTATGGGTCAGGTAGGTGATCTTTGTTGCCAATATGACGTTTTTCAGAACATAGTTCTAGCTGCCCAGACAACTGTTGTTCCGAGTAGGGAAATTAGATCTAACAAAAATGACCCCAAATGGATGAACAATAGATTAAAACATCTCATTGGTCAAAAGAGAGGCATATATAGGCGTATCAAAAGAGGGGACGGGCAGTTAAGAAATCAATATATTCAATTAAAGAGAGATATAAAGAAAGGAATAAGAAAAGCAAAATGGGATTATGAGGCTAAGGTCGCAAGGGATTCAAAGACTAACCCAAAAGGGTTCTTTCAGGTATACAGAAGTAAGATTAGGGACAAGATTGGCCCACTTAAGAGTAACTCTGGTCAGATCACTGACAGTGATAAGGATATGTGAAATTCTCAATACCTACTTCCTCTCAGTTTTCACCCAGGAAAATACTAGCGATATTCCTGGAATAATAGATTATGTAGAACAGAATAATAAACTATGTACGATTGCGGTAACTAGTGACATGGTCCTCAGAGAACTATAGAAACTAAAACCTAGCAAATCCCCAGGTCCTGATGAACTGTTTGCAAGGGTGTTAAAGGAATGTAAAGAGGAACTTAGCATACCTTTGGCTAATCTTTTTAACATGTCACTACAAACTGGCATAGTGCCTGATAAGTGGAAAATGGCAAATGTAATACCTATTTACAAGGCAGTTGACAGGTCCTTGGCTTCGAACTATAGACCAATAAGCCTTACCTCCATAGTGGGAAAATTTATGGAATCAATAATTGCTGAAGCAATTCGTAGCCATCTTGATAGGCACAGACTGATTAATGAATCTTAACACGGTTTTACAAAGGGGCGTTCCTGTCTTACGAATTTACTAACTTTTTTCACTAAGGTGTTTGAGGAGGTAGGTCATGGTAATGAATATGATATTGTGTATATGGACTTCAGTAAGGCTTTCGATAGAGTTCCACATCAGAGGCTATTGAGGAAACTTAAGGCACACTGAATAGGAGGTAGAGGCATGACTGATAGGCAGCAGAGAGTTTGCATAAATGGGGAGAAATCAGAATGGGGGCACGTCACAAGCGGTGTTCCTCAGGGGTCAATTGGGCCCGTTGTTGTTCACAATTTGCATGAACGACATAGATGAGGGAATAAATAGCGACATAAGCAAATTTGCTGATGGCACCAAAATAGGTCGTCCAGTTCATTCTAATGAGGACACTAGAGCACTCCAGGATGATTTGAATAGACTGATGCAATGATCGGAAAAGTGGCAGATGCAGTTTAATATTGACAGATGCAAAGTTCTAAATGTTGGACAGTTAAATAACCATGCCACATATAAACTAAATAATGTAGATCTTAATACTACTGCTTGCAAAAAGGATTTAGGAGTTCTGGTTAGCAGTAATCTAAAGCCAAGACAACAGTGCATTAGTGTTCGCAATAAAGCTAACAGAATTCTTGGCTTCATATCTAGAAGCATAAATAATAGAAGTCCTCAGGATGTTCGTCAACTCTATGTATCCTTGGTTAGGCCTCATTTAGACTATGCTGCTCAGTTCTGGTCACCGAATTACAGAATGGATATAAATGCTCTGGAAAACGTACAGAGGAGAATGACAAAGATGATCCCATGTGTCAGAAATCTTCCATATGAGGATAGACTGAGGGCCCTGAATCTGCACTCTCTAGAAAGGCGTAGAATTAGGGGGGATATGATCGAGGTGTATAAATGGAAAACGGGAATAAATAAAGGGGATGTAAATAGCGTGCTGAAAATTTCCAGCCAAGACAGGACTCGCAGCAATGGTTTCAAGTTGGAAAAATTCAGATTCAGGAAGGATGTAGGAAAGCACTGGTTTGGTAATAGAGTTGTGGGTGAGTGGAACAAACTCTCGAGTACAGTTAATCAGGCTAAAACGTTGTGTAGTTTTAGAAATAGGTTAGATAAATACATGAGTGGGTGTGGGTGGGTGTGAGTTGGACCTGACTAGCTTGTGCTACTGGGTCTGGTGCCGTGCTCCATCGTTGAGCGAAGGTGACCAGACTGGGTGGGTCATTGAGCTTATCCGCGGGGGTGGGTCATTGGGCTAATCCGGGGGGACACACATGGACCTGCTTCGCATGGGTCAGTAGGCCTGTTGCATTGTTCTTTCTTATGTTCTTATGTTCATATGTAATGTAGGTAACAGCTCTTAGCTTGTCAATAAAGTTAGGAATCCTTAACCTGTAAATAGCTTGTCAATAAAGTTAGGGATCTTTAACCTAACCTTGTCAAACCCTGTTAAAAAGAGAGAGAGAGAGAGAGAGAGGGAGGGAGAGAGGGAGGGAGAGGGGGGGAGGGGAAGAGAAAGGGCGAGAGTTGTGTCATACACAAAATATTCAGTCAAGGAGTTGAGTTATACAACATTTGATAAACCAGGAAGGACTTACAATCTTCGATTGACGAAAATAATAATTCTATTTTGAGCCGTCAAAAGTTTTAATACTTTGTACAAAATAGACATAAAAAAAACAATTATACAATACTTTTACATCGTGAGCGAAAAGTAGCGTAATAAATGTTCCTTAACGTTTCGCTTGTGTCAGTTTCATACTTTCGTAGGAATGATCTAACTTGCACGTTAAATGTTTCATTTAATCATGAGTTAAAACTAACTGCTAATTATATTAAAAGTGTTAGATCTTATCGTTGTCATGACATGTACAGTACGAGGTTCATACTTGTGGGAGACTTGTATCAGACAGTTTTCTTTGATAGATTTGTTTTGGGAAATACCTTAAAATAATTAAAATACTCTTTTAGCAACACTGTTGCAAATTTTTAGGCAAGAAAAAAGAAATCCTAATTAAATTTTTAGCACAAATATAAAATGAATATTATACTATTCAGTGACACGACGCCATCATGACACTTCATAAAATTTACAGTTTAATTCATTTCTCTCTCGTATTTCATTGTAGTTTTATGCTTAAATTAAAACTGTAACAATATCGAGCATTGAATTCTATGTCTCTAAAGTGAAACGTGACGCACAGGTATATACACTGAGGAGTGTCTCTCGTTATGCGAAATGGTCTGGTGATGTCGACAGGATGTGGAAAAAGACATTTACCTACAGATTAAGACATTTATTAAAGGAAACGTTTCGCCACGAATGGCTTCTTGTCCTGATACAGAGAAAACAGCATATACAGTGGCAGGAGCCAGGTGGAAGATCGCATGGGTAGTGGTAGTAGTATCAGTAGTAGTGATAGTAGTAGTAGTAGTAGTAGTAGTAGTAGTAAGAGGAGAAGTAGTAGTAGTAGCAGCAGCAGAAAAAGGCCAAGAACTCGAACCCATGCTGCTTTGGCCTGCCTCATGGTGGGCGAAGAGTCATCCACACCATCGTGTGTCCTTGGGAAGCGAGTACAACATCCAGTTCTGCTGGATGCACTACTCTTAAGAATCGTATGGTCCAGTGGATTAGGGCGTCATGTGCTTTCGCCCACCATGAGGCAGGCCAAAGCAGCATGGGTTCGAGTCCTTGGCTAGTGCAGTGTTGTTATTGACCAATATAACTCGTTAGTGGTCATAATAATATAAAATACTGCTCGTTGTACTAGTACACCATACAGGGACTAGAATGAAATTAGCCTAGAGTCATTCACACCATCGTGTGTCCTTGGGTAGCGAGTACAACATCCAGTTCCGCTGGATGCGCTACTGTTAAGGATCGTATGGTCCAGTGGATTAGGGCGTCATGTGTTTTCTCCCACCATGAGGCAAGCCAAAGCAGCATGGGTTCGAGTCCTTGGCTAGTGCAGTGTTGTAAATGATCAATACCACTCGTTCGTGGCCACAATAATATATATATATATATATATATATATATATATATATATATATATATATATATATATATATATATATATATATCCCATCCTATATATATATATATATATATATATATATATATATATCCCATCCTATATATATATATATATATATATATATATATATATATATATATATATATATATATATATATATCCCATCCTATATATATATATATATATATATATATATATATATATATATATATATATATATATATATATATATATATCCCATCCTATATATATATATATATATATATATATATATATATATATATATATATATATATATATATATGTATGTATATATATATAGTTAACAACTTTCGTCAACAACTGCCTGGTTGGGCGAATCCCAGAAAAAATTAAACCTTTCTTTTTTGGAGCCTCACTGTGGACTTTGAAGAAGAAGGATGGGGGAATCAGTCCCATTGCTGTTGGTAACACTCTTCGCCGTCTCGTTGCCAAAGCAGCAGTAAGAAACATTCGCCTAGAAGCTGCCAGTTTACTCCAGCCACACCAACTGGGCTTTGGGGTCTCTCAAGGCAGTGAAGCCGCAGCTCATGCGGCAAGGGCCTACATCAGGGACCTACCAGAAGACAAGGCCGTAGTCAAACTTGATTTTAGAAATGCCTTTAATATGGTGAAAAGAGATGCTGTCTTGCCAGCTGTTCGGGATCGGTTCCCGTCTTTTTCCCTTCATTTCAGGCGGCTACAGCAAACCCTCAATTCTTTTGTTTGGAGAAAATGAAATTCTCTCATCAGAGGGTGTTCAGCAGGGTGTCCACTCGCTCCACTTCTCTTCTGCTTGGCAGTAAGAGAACTATCTTCCAGCCTATGCAGCGAGCTCGACATCTGGTATCTGGATGATGGCAGTCTGGCAGGTACTGAAGAGTCCCTGGTAGGGGACCTACAACTGGTGAAAACACAGGGAGAAGACTTGGGACTCATCCTCAATCCCTCCAAGTGTGAAATCATCACAGTGAACCAGGAAGTAATCAATGCTGTGCGAAGAATTCTCCCGGAAGTCTCTACTACCACTCCGTCCAACAGTACCCTCTTGAGAGCACCGCTGGGTCACCAGGCCTCGACACTGTCCTCAAGGACAAATTGAATAACCTGATGAGAACGGAGGAGAGAATAAGCGATCTTGATGCCCATGATGCTCTGTATCCCCTCACAAGGTATCTTACTATGCCAAGACTCACTTCCTGAGGTGTGCACCCTCTTTTGACAACCCAACACTCGACGAATATGACGCACACTTGAGATCAACCTTTAAGAAGGCACTGAACCTGTCACTAGAGGATCAGCAATGGGATCAGGCAACCCTTCCAGTGCGACTGGGAGGTTTAGGGGTGCGCAAAGCAACGCATGTTGCTTTACCTGCTTTTCTGTCTTCGTGTTTGGCTTCCAGTGCATTAGTCAAGAAAATTGTTCCTGAACGCTTGAGAGACGTGGTAGGAGCTCAATACCCCAAGTTTACTGAAGCAGCGATTCAGTGGGACACCCTTACAGACTCCTCCAGTAGACCGGCTCCTCCCAAAGAGCACAAACAGTCCCACTGGGACAAACCCATCATGGAAAAAATCGCCAACACAATGCTCTCCAACGCTTCAGGAAAGGACAAAGCTCATCTCCTGGCGGTGAAGGCACCACACGCAGGAGATTTCCTGTTAGCTGTTCCCAATTCCTCCCTGGGCACCCCTCTCAATCCACAGGCCATTCGGATTGGTGTTGCTCTTCGCCTAGCCGCCCCCATACTCACCGAACATAGGTGTATTTGCGGCAGGGCGACAGCTGATCAATTCGAACTTCATGGTCTCGTGTCACACAGCAGAAGGGAAGTATGCCAGACATGAGGAGGTCAATGACATCATAAAGAGAAGTCTCGCCACAGCCTGTTGCCCAACTCAACGGGAACCCCAAGTGCAGAGGTTTGACGGAAGTCAAAAGCTTCCTAATGGAGACACTATGCTACCCTGGAAGGATGGAAAGCAGTTTGCCTGGGACTACACCTGTGCCGCCACATTGGCAGACACCTACTTGCCATACTCCGTAGTGGAAGGGGGTGGAGCTGCCAGCCACAGGGAGACCCAGAAGATCCGCAAATATGAAGACCTTCCCCCTTGCTATAACTTCATCCCAGTAGGGTCAGAGACCCTTGGAGCATGGGGCAAGTGTGCTCTAAAGTTGCTCAAAGAGCTGAGTGAAAAGCTCATCATAGAAACCAAGGACCACAGGGGGACCTGCTTCCTCTTTCAGAGACTCAGTTTTGCGATCCAGAGAGGAAATGCCTGCAGCATTCTGGGCACGTGGCCCACCGCAGGGGAGCTGGACGAAGTATTCGAGATGTAGCTCTGAGCTACCTATGTTGTTTTACTTTCTATTGTATTTTTGAGAATGTTTTGTCAATGTATTTTGTCTTTAAATAAAATATACATTAAATATAGGGGGTGGTAGGAGAAAATTCTCAAGCAGCTTCAGGGAGAACCTTGAGTTTTCCCTGAAGCAAGTTTATTCTTTTCTCTGAGGATGAAGGGTCCCTAGGAGAGTTCTAGACGTGGTACCTCCCTATATTATATATATATATATATATATATATATATATATATATATATATATATATATATATATATATATATATAGGTCGTGCCGAATAGGCAGAACTTGCGATCTTGGCTCAAATAGCAACGCTCATCTTGCTATACAGGACAGCGAAAATTTGTGTATGCAATAATTTCGCCAAAATCATTCTTGACCTAACGAAAAAAATATATTTCACTGTGTTTGTTTAGTATTAAATTATTGTAAACAAATCTAAAATATATTTAGCTGGGTTAGGCTAAAATAAATTGCACTTGTTATAATAAGGTTAGGTAAGTTTTCCAAGTTCCTTTTGGTGCAAAATTATAAATTTTTACATTAACATTAATGAAAAAATATATCTTTAAACGTATAAGAGAAATTTTTAGAAAGGACTTAATTTTAAATGAGTTCTTGCTAATTGATCAGTTTTACATATTCGGCACGACATATATATATATATATATATATATATATATATATATATATATAGCTCACTTAACTCACATACTGAGTGTCCGTGATTCTTTCCTGTACGGGTGGAAATGTAGGCAGAGAACAGAACCTCCAAGGACTCTTACGGTGGACAGACAAGAGGACTTACAGGGTCACTGTTAGTGGGCAGACTGAAGGACCAACAGGGTCTCAGAGAGTGAGCAAACAGGATGCATAAAAGGAGGGTCTGCGAGCATGGGCAGACAGAGTTGAACAAAGAATCATCTTATTAGCCAAGTAACAAAGAACAAACGCTTCTGCCTACATTCTGAAGAACGTATCCTTGTTCTCGAATATATTTTCCAATTCCCCATTCAATTTACTTTGAATATTAAAATAACGGAGTCAAAGTTCAGTAACAAGTTGCAGAATACTACTGTGGGACGCTTCGCAGGGGATAACAGCACACTCTGGGCAGGGCTTGGCTTTGAGAATAATCCGAGGTAGGTAAACATCTCTTAGCCTGTAAATTCAACTGTGTAGAAAAAAAAGTTTTTCATTTGGACAGCGTTTCGCTCTATATAGAGCTTCATCAGGTCATGTTAAAGCATTCACCGAGGGAAACGTTGTCATCACAAAAGTTTGTTACTTAATTTGTAATTTTATTCTTTCGGCAGTCCATTATTTTATTCAACATTAAACCATGAAATTCAATATCTCTTGGAAGTCAGAGATACTTGTAGTACCCAGAGAGTCTCAACAGTGAAACTAATACTGTACATTCTTATCACTGACGCACTTTAAAAGGAGAATAGCAAAATCGTTATTAAGAGAAGATTCTGGGCGAGTGAACTCTGAATCTGAATTGGTATTCTTCAATAGTCATTGCCTGAATGTTGCAAGCAAGAGGGACACTAGGAGCCTTCACGAACAGGAGTAAGTGAACAAGCACACTTTGGGGAATGTATATAGTTGATGATGATCACAGGTAGGAAAATCTGAAAGGAAAAAAAATGGGAGGAAAGTGAAATAGAAGGCGAATGAGCTAAGGGAGGAAAATGAAAGAGGAGAAGGAAAGATGGAGAGACATAAATTACTATGTTATAATAGCAACCGAGCGAAAACATGCAAATCACCACAGGAGGAGAGGGAATTGAATGACTGGCTGGAGTGACCTGTTGGCATGCTCCGAGTGACATCCCGTTAGAGCCGATCTCCCCGTTTTCCAATCATATTCCAGATTTTCCGGAGCTCTTCAAAAAGAGCGGAATTATGCGCAAAAGGGGCAGATTAGTGCATGTATGAGAAAGCGGTGAGCTCATTTAGGAATAAGGCAAGATTTATGAGCAACTGTATGTATTAAAAAGCGGTCAGAATTTACGATCTACGAAATGTAGGGAAAAACGATGAACTCGTTGAGGTAGTAAGACAAGATTTACGATCTCTGCACACATGCTCTTCAACTTTCCTTCTGATTTCCTCCTTGATTTCCTTGCATGGTACACAAGTAGCTCAGTGCCTTCTGACTATTTCCATTCTTTAATATAGGTACAGTGGAACCTCAAAAATCCAACGTATCAAATATCGAACGTTTCGAAAATAAGACCATTTTTTCGGACAAACTGTGTCCCAATTATCGAATGCGCCGCTAATTTCGGACCGCCAGGTACGGGATCTGTCTGCCGCCCCGCTCTGTCCGCGTCCCCGCGCAGGCGCCGTGAGCAGTCTAGCTTTGTTTATGCTTGAGTGAACACTAACCTGCTCTCTCATTCAGACATTTTACGATTATTTCGTTGTGTTTAGTGCTTGTGGGACTGTGAAATAAGCTGCCATGCGCCCAAAGAAACTTGCTAGTGGTACCCCTGTGGTAAAGAAAGTGAGAAACACCATAGTTGTGAAGAAGGAAATAATACAGAAGTACGAGAGTGGTGTGAGACTTGTTGAGCTTACCAGGATGTATGGGAAAAACAAGTCGACCATCGGTTCTATCCTGGCAAAGAAAGAACAAATCAAGGAAGCTGATGTTGCGAAATGTGTTAATATGCTAACCAAAAAAAGACCACAAATAGTTGAAGAGGTTGAGAAGTTGTTGCTGGTGTAGATCAAGGATAAAGAGATTGCAGGTGATAGTGTTTCAGAGACGATTATTTGCGAAAAGGCAAGGAAGTTGCATGCCGATCTGGTACAGAAAACTCCTGGAATCAGTGCTGATAGTGAATTTAAGGCCAGCAGAGGCTGGTTTGACAGATTTAAGAAGCGTAGTGGCATACACAATGTTGTAAGACATGGTGAGGCAGCCAGTTCAGACAAACGGGCGACTGAGAAGTTGACCCTAAGAGAGTTCTGGAGGAATCACTTCACCATCTACAACTCCATAAGCCTTATAGGTAAGGCTTGGGAGGGAGTGACTTCCAGGACTTTGAACTCTGCTTGGAGACAATTGTGGCCAGATTGTGTCCAAAAGAGGGATTTTGAAGGGTTTGAGGCTGACTCTGACCCAGCTGACCCTCTGCCTGCTGTGGACTTTATTGTGACATTGGGGAACACCCTGGGGTTGGAGGTGAGTGGTGAGGATGTGGAAAAGTTGGTGGAGGACCACAGGAAGAGCTCATGGAGGGGGATTCTCCTTCCAAACACTAATCCCAACTCCCTCTCTCCTCCATATCTTCCAGATGCCATCACCAATCTTCTATAAAGGTAAGTAAAAATGTTATTTTATATGTATTACTATACATAATTAAAAACTATAGCATTTGTTGTATGTAAAACTGTATTTAATCTCTATAAAATGTATTTTTTGTGTGAATATTTTTGGGTTTCTGGAACGGATTAATTGTATTTCCATGTACTACAATCACAGTCTTCCACGCCTTGGGCAACTGTTCATTAACTTGTTGAAAATCTTAACTAGTGGTTTAGACAGTACTTCTGCTCTCTCTCTTACATAATCCATGGAGACACCTTGTCAGGCCCTACTGCCTTTAATGTATCCAACGCCATCAATTTTTTTTACCTCTTTTCCTGTTGTGTCTAGAGTGGCCAGTACCTGCTCGTGCACTCTTTTCTTTAGATTTTCTGGAATTACCCTGTTGAAACTGAGGAGTCTTTAAATCGTTTGTTCAGTATTTCGAAGACTTCCTTGTTATATTCTATAAGCTCTCCTCCCTTTTGTAGCCGAATTACCTGGTCATTTACTGTCCTTATTTCCCGATGTGCCTGTGCAGCAGTTTTGGTTTAGACTTGGCCTTGGTTGATATATCACACTTAAATTGTCTCACAGTCTCTCTCCTCACCCCTGGATATTTATTTCAGAATAATCTGCTCACCTCACTGTTCTTTTCTTTCCTTTGCTTCCTATATTTTTTCCATGTTTTTTCCTTTGTGTTTATTTTTTTTATTTACCATTCACCTTCTAGCCACGAGGTTTTCCTTCGACTCTCGGTGCTTTCCAACTATATACTCAATAATCTCATCCTCTGACTTTCCTTCCATCACTCTTTTTTATTGCACTGCGTTCAAGTATTCCCTCATTCTTGAAGAGTTCTCTATTCTAAAGCCAATATTCTTGTGTCCTCCATTTCTAAATCTTCCCTCTATGTTTAGTGGCCCAAAGTACTAGAAGTTAAGTACTGCACGGTCGCTGGCGCCCAGGAGACTCTCGCATTCTATTTCATCTATGTCAGATGTACTTACAGCTAACACTAGGGTCAATCTTGCGTGCACTCCTTCTCTCTCTCTCTCTCTCTCTCTCTCTCTCTCTCTCTCTCTCTCTCTCTCCTCATATCCTTTAACACGCTCAGATAAAGTTTCCCTGATAACTTCAATCAGCTTAACCGCCATGCTTCTTGTCTCAAATAAAGGTTTTTGGTTCTCCCAATCTATTTCTTTGTGGGTGAAATCACCTATAGTGAGTAACTTTGCCTTGGCTTTATGTGCAGTCTTAGCTGCCTCATTTATATCACTCATCTCCTTGTTGCTGTCTTCATATTCCTACCATGGTCTCCTATTGTTAGGTGGAGAGTTGTATATCACAGCAATTACTGTTTTGGGTCCCTTAATATTACCTGAGCGCACTATGAAGTCGTATAGCTCTTTTCTGTTTATCCCTCTCACCACTTTTAGTCTCCGCTAATTTGTGATTAGGGCTGCCCCTCCTCTGCCTTCCCTGCTTCCTCTTTCTTTCCCTATCAGTTGAAAGCCTCTTGGAAAGGTGGCATCTGATATCAAGTCGTCTAACTTCGTCTCTGTGAGGACTACAATGTCTGGAGTTACCTTACATGCGCGGTCCTTCAGCTTATCAATTTTGCTACTAACCCATCTGCATTTCTTACATTCACTTATCATTCAGTAATTTGTGCTGTCTCCTTCCTTTGTATGTTGCTCACTGACAGGAGTGGAAGAGATAAGGATGAGATTGGTGTACGCATCACTACCAGGTGTGTGGCCGGAAATAGAGGTGCAAGCAGGGAAAGGGAACGGGAAGGGGGAGAGGAGAAAGGGGGATGGATGAGGGGTTGGTGCCAGTGTTGTTGGGAATGTGGTGTGTGGTCCAGGATTTAACCAGCTGGAAAGGGTAGAAGGGAGGACTTCACTGAGTTTGGATAATTTCCCTCCCCTCCTCATTGGCCCCTCGTCTTCTGTGTGTGTGTGTGTGTGTGTGTGTGTGTGTGTGTGTGTGTGTGTGTGTGTGTGTGTGTGTGTGTGTTGTGTTGTGTTGTGTATACTCACTACTCGAGGGTTGATTCTCAGCTCCTGACCACGCCTCCAAGACTGGTTTGATCACCATTACTGATTTCTGACCTACTGGACATTATCATACCGGTTATTGAAGCTGTGCCTTAAATTTGCTTCCAATACTTCCCATCCAACTCATCACACTTTTAAACCATCCTAAGACTATATACACACTTCGCAATATGTGTGAGGCTCACTGTAGTCTTAATTTTCCACCAGTTTCCCTGTGTCTCTAGTTCTCTTAATTCAAAACTGTTGCTCACAATCTGTCCTCTCATTTAATTTCAAAATTTTGTAAGTCATAACCATGTCTTCCACAGCCTTCCTCTCCACAAATGTCGTCTGCTTCACTTACTTATACCTCTCTTTTAGAATGTAGTTCATTTTCTCTCAGGTATGAGAATGAGCATTGCATTAAACCTTTGAATGTGTTTTGAGTTTCACTTCGTGAGAGAACAGCTGGGAACTCCACACTGGGATCATGTACGTCTTTAATCTCCTATGTCATGTATAGAGATTTAAGAATTCTTTGTTCTGGTTCCTGAATGCTATTTTTTTATTTGATAGTCTTGCATATATTGCTTAAATCATGATGTTTCTGTAAGCCTCAGGTGATATATTTAGTGTGATGTTTCCCCCAAGACATGGTAGGACACAAATATGTCTGTCTTGCACTGTGATCTATATTTTATTTACGACGTTGACTGGAAAGCCAGCGGAAGGCCTCAGCCATATAACCAATAACTTTACTTAATAAATCATCTTTTCACTGATACGTGCAGAAATCAAATTACATAATTTTTTCCTAAACGCCTGGCAGCAGGGTAGTGTTTGACAAAGTTAAGAACGTTAAAACCGATTCGCATTTCGTATAGGGTATGAAAACTACTCTGTACCTCAGTACAACGACCCGGCAGCGCCGCCTCGAATCTGTGACCTGTATAATTAGTTTTCAATTTATGGCATACATGATTTAATAAATGCTTGTAAATCCTTCAAGTCACATTTCATTTGCAAACAGTTCCGAGAAAATTATTCTCAGTAAGAGTTAGCCTAGAGGGTAGAGTATTATAGTTGTTATGATATAATGTAAAAGACGGTGTCACCGGTGCAGGAGAGAGAAGAGACATTATCACGATGATGGATGATAAAAAAAGACACTTTGTGGAGCCAGAGTTTTATTTCCAGACGACGTTTCGCTCCGAGTGAACCTTGCGAAACATCGTCTGCAAATTAATTTGTGGCATTATATCAATTTCTGAGTAAGACACATTTCATATTAATTAAACGTTATACAGACGCTCTCATGAGACACCAGCTCAGCGTTACAAAATTTCTTCTTTTTTAATGCATCATCTTACTGAGATATTGCTGTCATTAAATCATCTATCTCCCTGAGCACCAAAATTAGCTCTGTGCGACTGAATTATACATGTGAGCGAGTGCGTAATTTTTTTTACCTTAACTTTACTAAGAATTGTATATGGTTATTGTTGTTATTTAACCCTGCACTGTGCAGAAGATTAAAGGTTCAAAATTTTCACAGCTTTACTGTTGAACTTTGAACTTTAATCTAAGGAAACGGCATCAAAATATTTCAAATCATCTCATCAACTTGCCTTCAGTCTCACCACAGCCTCATGTGTATACCTTTGAGCTAAATAAACTACACAAAATAAACGCCTTTTACATTTACCTCTAACACACCTTAACACTGCATCGACAGGTAGCCTCAGGTGGCGCGTTTTTTAAGATGTAAGTTGTATCTCTTAGCTGTTTAAGAAAATGGCACATATTTACTAAGATAAACGTTGTTTCCAGGAGCTGCTGAAGAAAGTGGTGTGAGCCTTTAAAAATATGCATTACATCGTCGTGAGTTCAAGAAGGCAACGCGATCCTCCTTTTAAAGGGTACTTTGTATCCGCAGGTTATGGCGGAGCGCGATCCCCAAGACGTATGTTGCATCCACAGGTTTTAAAGGTGGTTGCGTCTTTTCCAAGATGCTACCCTCAGCTCCCACAGTGTCTTGAAGTACATGACAACTTTCGCCTTATCACCCGACTTCTTTCTTCACTTCTGACCATGAGTTTCCGGTCATATCGATGTGATCTTTAAACTTACCTTCACCTTTTTCTGTACTCCGCAGCGCTCGTGATATTAACCTGCAAAGAACTCTAAGCAATGGTTTGTTAGACAAATTAGATTTAGTAAGGATACAGAAATGCACAGCGTCCTTAGAACCATTATGTGCCACTGTACATTTTTAACTATCTCCCATTGGTGGATTAAGGGGTTAGTACCTTTCACGGGAGAGCTATGGGGTGACTACCTTTCACAGGAAAGGTATGGGTGACTCCCTGTTACAGTAGATGTATGGGGTGACTACTGCCCTCAAGATTTCCATGGGGTGTATAATAAAACTATGCTCAGAGGCATTTACATGATGATTAAAATTATTTTTCTGATTTATTTGTTTTGTAGTGAGGAGCACCCACCCCTCTTCTCTTTCTCTCTCGCTAGTCTAACGTAGTGACAGTTTACAATGTACAAGTCACAAGAAAGAGGTGGTATTATTAAATTGGCTTTTCGTAAACATACACTAAAATAATGCTCAGTAAAATACAGTGACAGGTTGACAGTAACATACAGTGACAGGCTGAGCAGTAACATACAATGAGAGGCTGACCAGTAACATACAGTGACAGATCGACCAGTAACAAACAGTGACAGGTAGACCAGTAACATACAGTGAAAGGCTGACCAGAACATACAGAGACAGGCTGACAAGTAACATACAGTGAGAGGCTGACCAGCAACATACAGTGAGAGGCTGACCAGTAACATACAGTGACAGGTTGATCAGAAACATTCAGTGACAGGTCGACCAGTAACATACAGTGAAAGGCTGACCAGTAACATACAGTGACAGGTTGACAAGAAACATTCAGTGACAGGTCGACCAGTAACATACAGTGAAAGGCTGACCAGTAACATACAGTGACAGGTTGACCAGAAACATTCAGTGACAGGTCGACCAGTAACATACAGTGAAAGGCTGACCAGTAACATACAGAGACAGGCTGACCAGTAACATACAGTGAGAGGCTGACCAGTAACATACAATGAGAGGCTGACCAGTAACATACAGTGAGAGGCTGACCAGTAACATACAGTGAGAGGCTGATCAGTAACATACAGTGAGAGGGTGACCAATAACATACAGTGAGAGGGTGACCAGTAACATATAGTGACAGGCTGACCAGTAACATATAGTGAGAGGCTGACCAGTAATATACAGTGTAAGACTGACCAGTAACAAAGTGAGAGGCTGACAAGTAGCATACAGAGATAGGCTGACCAGTAACATACAATGAGAGGCTGAGCAGTAACATACAGTGAGAGGCTGACCAGTAACACAGTGAGAGGGTGACCAACAACACACATTGAGAGGCTGACCAGGAGCATACAGTTACAGGCAGACAAACAACATACAGTGATAGGCTGACAAGTAATATACAGTGAGAGGCTGACCAGCCACACACAGTGAGAGGCTGACCAGTAATGTCCAGTGACAGGATGGAGAGTAACATACAGTGAAAGGCTGACCAGTAACATACAGTGACAGGCTGACCAGTGACATACAGTGATAGGCTGACCAGTAACATACAGTTAGAGGCTGACCAGTAAAATGCAGTGAGAAGCTGACCAGTAACATACAGTGAGAGGCTGACCAGTAACATACAGAGAGAGGTTGATCAGTAGCATACAGTGAAAAGCTGACCAGTAACATACAGTGAGAGGCTGACCAGTAACATACAGTGAGAGGCTGACCCAGTAACATACAGAGAGAGGTTGATCAGAAGCATACAGTGAAAAGCTGACCAGTAACATACAGTGAGAGGCTGACCAGTAACATAAAGTGAGAGGCTGACCAGTAACACACACTGAGAGGCTGACCAGTAACATAGAGTGACAGGCTGACCAGTAACATACAGTAACAGACTGACCAGTGACAAACAGTGACAGGCTGACAAGTGACATGCAGTGACAGGCTGACCAGTAACATACAGTGAGAAGCTGATCAGTAACATACAGTGAGAGGCTGACCAGCAATATACAGTGAGAAGCTGACCAGTAACATACAGTGTCGGTCTGACCAGTAACATACAGTGAGAGGCTGACCAGTAACATACAGTGAGAGGGTGACCAATAACATACAGTGAGAAGCTGATCAGTAACATACAGTGAGAGGCTGACCAGCAATATACAGTGAGAAGCTGACCAGTAACATACAGTGTCGGTCTGACCAGTAACATACAGTGAGAGGCTGACCAGTAACATACAGTGAGAGGGTGACCAGTAACATATAGTGATAGGCTGACCAGTAACATATAGTGATAGGCTGACCAGTAATATACAGTGTAAGACTGACCAGTAACACAGTGAGAGGCTGACCAGTAACATATAGTCATAGGCTGATCAGTAACATACAGTGAGAGGCTGACCAGTAACATACAGTGATAGGCTGACCAGTAACATACAATGAGAGGCTGAGCAGTAACATACAGTGAGAGACTGACCAGTAACACAGCGAGAGGGTGACCAACAACATACATTGAGAGGCTGACCAGTAGCATACAGTTACAGGCTGACCAACAACATACAGTGATAGGCTGACCAGTAATATACAGTGAGAGGCTGACCAGTCACACACAGTGAGAGGCTGACCAGTAACATCCAGTGAGAGGATGGCGAGTAACATACAGTGAAAGGCTGACCAGTAACATACAGTGACAGGCTGATCAGTGACATACAGTGAGAGGCTGACCGGTAACATACAGTTAGAGGCTGACCAGTAAAATACATTGAGAGGCTGACCAGCAGCATACAGTGACAGGCTGACCAGTAACATACAGTGACAGGCTGACCAGTAACATACAATGAGAGACTGACCAGTAACATACAGAGAGAGGTTGATCAGTAACATACAGTGAAAAGCTGACCAGTAACAAAAAGTGAGAGGCTGACCAGTAACACACACTGAGAGGCTGACCAGTAACATACAGTGAGAGGCTGACCAGTAACATACAGTGACAGACTGACCACTGACATACAGTGACAGGCTGACAAGTGACATACAGTGATATGCTGACCAGTAACATACAGTGAGAGGCTGATCAGTAACATTCAGTGAGAGGCTGACCAGCAATGTACAGTGAGAAGCTGACCAGTAACATACAGTGACGGTCTGACCAGTAACATACAGTGAGAGGCTGATCAGTAACATACAGTGAGAGGCTGGCCAGTAACATGCAGTGAGAGGCTGACCAGTAAAATACAGTGACAGGCTGACCAGTAACATACAGTGAGAGGCTGACCAGTAACATACAGAGAGAGGTTGATTAGTAGCATACAGTGAAAAGCTGACCATTTACATACAATGAGAGGCTGACCAGTAATATAAAGTGAGAGGCTGACCGGTAACACACACTAAGAGGCTGACCAGTAACATATAGTGACAGCCTGACCAGTGACAAACAGTGACAGGCTGACAAGTGACATACAGTGACAGGCTGACCAGTAACATACAGTGAGAGGCTGATCAGTAACATACAGTGAGAGGGTGACCAGCAATATACAGTGAGAAGCTGACCAGTAATATACAGTGACGGTCTGACCAGTAACATACAGTGAAAAGCTGACCAGCAACATACAGTGAGAGGCTGACCAGTAACACACACTGAGAGGCTGACCAGTAACATACAGTGACAGGCTGACCAGTAACATACAGTGAGAGGCTGATCAGTAACATACAGTGAGAGGCTGACCAGCAATATACAGTGAGAAGCTGACCAGTAACATACAGTGTCGGTCTGACCAGTAACATACGGTGAGAGGCTGACCAGTAACATACAGTGAGAGGGTGACCAATAACATACAGTGAGAGGGTGACCAGTAACATATAGTGATAGGCTGACCAGTAATATACAGTGTAAGACTGACCAGAAACACAGTGAGATGCTGACCAGTAACATATAGTCATAGGCTGACCAGTAACATACAGTGAGAGGCTGACCAGTAACATACAGTGATAGGCTGACCAGTGACATAGAATGAGAGGCTGAGCAGTAACATACAGTGAGAGGCTGACCAGTAACACAGTGAGAGGGTGACCAAAAACATGCATTGAGAGGCTGACCAGTAGCATACAGTTACAGGCTGACCAACAACATACAGTGAGAGGCTTACCAGTAATATACAGTGAGAGGCTGACCAGTAACATCCAGTGAGAGGATGGAGAGTAACAGACAGTGAAAGGCTGACCAGTAACATACAGTGACAGGCTGACAAGTGACATACAGTGAGAGGCTGACCAGTAACATACAGTGAGAGGCTGACCAGTAACATACAGTGAGAGGCTGACCAGTAACATACAGAGAGAGGTTGATCAGTAACATACAGTGAAAAGCTGACCATTAACATAAAGTGAGAGGCTGACCAGTAACATACAGTTAGAGGCTGACCAGTAACATACAGTGACAGACTGACCAGTGACATACAGTTACAGGCTGACAAGTGACATACAGTGACAGGCTGACCAGTAACATACAGTGAGAGGCTGATCAGTAACATACAGTGAGAGGCTGACCAGCAATGTAAAGTTCGAAGCTGACCAGTAACATACAGTAACTGTCTGACCAGTAACATACAGTGAGAGGCTGATCAGTAACATACAGTGAGAGGCTGGCCAGTAGCATACAGTGAGAGGCTGACCAGTAAAATGCAGTGACAGGCTGACCAGTAACATACAGTGACAGGCTGACCAGCAACATACAGTGAGAGGTTGACCAGTAATATACAGTGAGAGGCTGACCAGCAACACAGAGTGACAGGTTAGCAGTAACATACAGTGAGAATCTGACCAGCAATATACAGTGACAGGCTGAACAGTAACATACAGTGATAGGCAGCCCCATAACATACAGAGAGAGGCTGACCAGTAACATACAGAGAGAGGCTGACCAGTAACATACAGTGAGAGGCTGACCAGTAACATACAGTAACAGGCTCACCAGTAATATACAGTGATAGGCTGACCAGTAACATACAGAGAGAGGCTGACCAGTAACATACAGTGAGAGGCTGACCAGTAACATACAGTAACAGGCTCACCAGTAATATACAGTGATAGGCTGACCAGTAACATACAGGGAGAGGCTGACCAGTAACATACAGTGAGAGGATGACCAGCAACATACAGAGACAGGCTGGCCAGAAACATACAGGGAGAGGCTGACAGAAACATACAGTGAGAGGATGACAAGCAACATACAGTGACAGGCTGCCCAGTAACATACAGTGACAGGCTGACCAGTAACATGTAGTGAGAGGGTGACCAGTAATATAGAGTGAGAGGCTGACCAGTAACATACAGTGACAGGCTGACCAGCAACATTCAGTGAGAGGCTGACCAGTATCATACAGCGAGATGCTGACCAGTAACATACAGTGAGAGACTAACCAGCAACATACAGTGACAGTCTGACCAGTAACATACAATGACAGGGTAACCAGTAACATGCAGTGAAAAGCTGACCAGTGACATACAGTGACAGGCTGACAAGTAACATACAGTGACAGATCGACCAGTAACAAACAGTGACAGGTCGACCATTAACATACAGTGAAAGGCTGACCAGAACATACAGGGACAGGCTGACCAGTAACATACAGTGCGATGTTGACCAGTAACATACAGTGAGAGGCTGACCAGTAACATACAGTGACAGGTTGACCAGAAACATACAGTGACAAGTCGACCAGTAACATACAGTGAAAGGCTGACCAGTAACATACAGAGACAGGCTGACCAGTAACATACAGTGAGAGGCTGACCAGTAACATACAGTGAGAGGCTGACCAGTAACATACAGTGGCACGCTGACCAGTAACGCACGGTGACAGTCTAACCAGTAACATATAGTGAGAGGGTGACCAGTAACATATAGTGACAGGCTGACCAGTAACATACAGTGATAGGCTGACCAGTAACATACAGTTTGAGGCTGACAGTAACATACAGTGAGAGGCTGACCAGCAACATACAGTGGCACGCTGACCAGTAACGCACGGTGAGAGTCTAACCAGTAACATACAGAGACAGGCTGACCAGTAACATACAGTGAGAGGCTGACCAGTAACATACAGTGAGAGGCTGACCAGTAACATACAGTGGCACGCTGACCAGTAACGCACGGTGACAGTCTAACCAGTAACATATAGTGAGAGGGTGACCAGTAACATATAGTGACAGGCTGACCAGTAACATACAGTGTAAGGCTGACCAGTAACACAGTGAGAGGCTGACCACTAACATATAGTGACAGGCTGACCAGTAACATACAGTGATAGGCTGACCAGTAACATACAGTTTGAGGCTGACAGTAACATACAGTGAGAGGCTGACCAGCAACATACAGTGAGAGGCTGAACAGTAACATAAAGTGACAGGACGATCATTAACATGCAGTGAGAGGTTGACCAGTAACATACAGTGACAGGCTGACCAGTAACATACAGTGACAGGCTGACTGGTAACATACAGTGACAGGCTAACCAGTGACATACAGAGAGAGGCTGACCAGTAAGAAAGTCAGAGGCTGACCAACAACATACAGTGAGAGACCGACCAGTAACATACAGTGAGAGGCTGACTAGTAATAAACATTGAGAGGCTGTCGAGTAACATACAGTGATAGGCTGACCAGTAACATACAGTGAGAGGCTGAGCACTAACACCATGAGAGGCTGACCAGTAACACACAGTGAAAGGCTGACCAGTAACATACAGTGACAGGCTGACCAGTGACAGTGACAGGCTGACCAGTAACATACAGTTAGAGGCTGACCAGCAACATACAGTGAGAGGCTGACCAGCAACATACAGTGAGAGGCTGACCAGTAACTTATAGGGAAAAGCTGACCAGTAATATACAGTGAGAGGCTGACCAGTAACATGCAGTGAGAGGCCGATCAGCAATATACAGTGAGAGGCTGACCAGTAACATACAGTGGGAGGCTGACCAGCAACATACAGTGACAGGCTGAACAGTAACACACAGTGACAGGCTGACCATTAAATACAGTGAGAGGGTAACCAGTAATATACAGGGAGAGGCTGACCAGTAACATACAGTTTGAGGCTGACAGTAACATAAAGTGACAGGACGATCATTAACATACAGTGAGAGGCTGACCAGTAACATACAGTGACAGGCTGACCAGTAACATACAGTGACAGGCTGACCAGTAACATACAGTGACAGGCTAACCAGTGACATACAGAGAGAGACTGACCAGTAAGACAGTCAGAGGCTGACCAACAACATACAGTGAGAGACTGACCAGTAACATACAGTGAGAGGCTGTCTAGTAACATACAGTGAGAGGCTGACTAGTAACACACATTGAGAGGCTGACGAGTAACATACGAGGGCAGCGCAGTTAACGTTGCATCAGAGGGTTATAGTCACGAATGTCCTCTTGTATAGCAAACTATGGCACGTGGTGGCAATATATCCGTTGAAACGGTGTGAGGTGCAACGGTTGCAACTGCGGGTATTCAGATTTGTATGGGGATCGGGTTGTGACTGGCTAAGTAGAGGGGTGGTGTGGCTTCCCGTTAACTAGGGGGGTCTGGGGCTTATACCTCTTGAAAAGCTTATGTTGAGTGTGTTTTTAAAAAGGGGGTTTTTGAGGGAGGGGGAGAGGGGGGGCTGAAAGTCTGCGTAAGGATATGCAACGGTGGTGGAGGGGTAGGGATCTAATGTTTGGGGAGGCTATGTTGCGCGTTTTACTGACGGTGAGGGATCCAGATCAGCTTAAATTGAAGGTTCTTGAGATGGCAGGGGGGGGGGGGGTCTGTGGTGGCGGCAGTTGAGGGGGGCATACCCTATGTATGCGTGGGGTTCTATAAGGAAATGTCTTCAGTAACTGCGTGTAAAACCAGGTGTTAGGGAGGTTATGTTTAGGTTTTTACATGGGATCTTGCCGTCTGGGGTTGTGTTATTTAATAGGAGATTAAGGGAGGGTGGGGAGTGCAAAGCGTGTGGATGTCCGGAAACTATATTTCATGCGGTGTACTTTTGTACTTATTTAGAAGATGTGAGGGTATGGTTAAGTAGGGTAGTTAGGTTAGTGCGTGGGGAAGGGTTACAGTTGTTGAGGGTGTTAAGTTTAGATATTTTTTTTATATTTTATTTAAAAACGCATACACAATTATACATGTAGACAATGTAAACAATGAAACGTAACCATTATATATAACAACAAAAAGCTCCACATTCCCTACCTTAGAACTAAACTTATACATAAGAAAACACACGTTCAACAAAAAAAGTTTGATACCCCCCACCCAAAAAAAATCCCAACCATCACACATAACATACATTTAACTAAACTAAAGACAACCCACAGCTTCAAATACTGGTGGGTTTAGTACATCCAAAATTGCAGCCATAAACACAATATGCAATATAATCCAAAGAATGTCACACATGTTTACATGTTACATAAAACTGTATGTACGAAGACATTCTCAATTATCCAAAAATTCTTTGCACATTTATTATTATTGTATATTAAACTTCATATACAAATACATAATACATAACACCTCAAAAAATTACGAAACAAATAAAGGTTAGAAAATAACAATCTCCACACCTCACCACAGAAAAACTAAACACAGTATAATATAACAAATGATTCGTCCCACCTCACTTCCATACACTACATTCATCCCACCTCACTTCCAAACACTACATTCATCCCACAAGCGAACAAACACAATCACGTATATTTAGTAATATTCTTCAAATATAATTTCCATTTTTAAGTAACAAACTACTTCTACCATGTAATAAAATATACATAGTCATTACTATTATACATTAACTTAAACAAGTACTATATTCTTATTCTATAAACAGCAGCATTTCTTGCCTCACCATCCTAACCCTACTTAACACATTGTACATGAACACATGTCCTTATATATCCATCACTCGTCAATAATATTCATTGAACTTCTCCGAATACTAATATACAACCCATACTGAGTACATGAAATTCTCCCTTACATACTGCTATATACACTTAATGTATGATAAAAATCACACACATTACATTATTTCATTATTAGCAGTACATTTGGTACACAGACATATTTATCACGCCCGCATGTCCTTTGCTTTGATACAACCACCAGTCCTGATAATACATTACAACCTATTCCAAATTTAACTTATCCATTACATACATTAGTAAACCAGCCTGAGTATGACCGTATACTTTTCACATTCACACAAATATTGCTCATTTCCATGTCCATAAAAATCTTAACAACTTTTCCCGTACGAACCACCACAAACTTACTTAAAACACATTCCACAACTACGCTGCAATTTCACACCATATCAAGGAACTCCTCATACGTTCCCAAATTCTGAGACGAGCCCGGTGCAACCCCTGAAATTCCTAACACATACCTCCCCCCCCCCTTTCCTTTTTTTTTTTTTTTTTTTTTGTTTCTCACTCCGCCAACAAACCTCTGACATTCATACTTCGATATCCTTCAGGAAAAGCCCTTTCCCATCTACTTCCGTATATCCCCCTATTACGACTAAGTGTTTTGTACATTGTCGCAGCCAACACCTTTCGCACCACCCAATCCCCATTACCCCTCATAGCCCATGATACGAAAACAAAATCCATTATGATGTACACCAAAGCACGCTGCACAGACTCTTCCACACCTCCCACATCTAAACTCAATGCCCTTAATACCGATATCCCTCCCCCACCCACCCTCCTCAAAATCCCACCCATCCACTCCCGTATACACTCCAAATTTTTACAAAAATATACTACATGAAAAGCTATCTCCCTATCCCCACACACCCTACATACGTCCTCCACCATCAACCCTCTCTCCCGAAGCACCACACCACACCAGACGGCAATATTCCATGAAGGAAACGAAACATTACCTCTCTCACTCTTGGTCTGATGCGCACCAACCGCAACTTTACCCAAATGTCTCCCCATGCATACATTGGGTATATGCCCTCAACATTCGCAATCACCCTCACCCCTACAGCACGCTCCAGAACACCCACCCGTATCCTAGACGGATCTCTAACATACAATAAAGCTCGCAGCACATCCTCACACTCATCTCTGATCCTACCCAGCACCTTCGTGCCTCCTCATATAATGCTTGCACACCCTTCCCCACACGACCTACCACTCGGAGAACCCCCCTCTTCAAATATATACACTTAACCCTTTATATTATATCTATTAAACCCAATCCACCTTTGTCGACCGGTAGCATAACAACACTCCTACCCAACCAGTCACACCCAGAACCCCATATATAACGAAAAACCTTTTTTAGCATTCTTGTTATGTCCGGTCCTGCCAACGGATACACTGCTGCCACATGTCAGACCATACTATATAACATTACATTCACCACTTTTACACGTTGATGTATCGTCAAATGCATGGGTCTCAAAACATTAAACCTACCCACCAACCTATCCACTGCCCTCCCAGAATTAACCATCCGTGCCTCCCCGGCATTCCCCATATAAATTATCCCACACACCTTTAGTCTATCCACCACGCACCAACGCACAGCTGTTTCCCATCTCGCCCTCCCTACCCAATTCCCTAAGACCAATAATTTCGATTTCTCCACATTCACTCTTAAACCTGTAACTCCTTCAAAACCACCAATCACATCCTCCACCTCATGTAAACTTTCCTCCCTGCTCATTAGAATTGTTGTATCATCCACATACCCTATTATTCCCATCCCTCCATTCTCCACACCACGATCCACCCCTAAACATCGCCCCACTGCCCTGTAAAAAGGGTCCTGTATACAAGCAAACAACAGTTGAGACAGAGGACAACTCTGCCTTATGCCTCTACCCATTGAAACCCACTCTCCCAATTTCCCATTCACCTGCACACGTACACCTACCCTATTATACAAAGTCTCAATCCAACGCACCATCTCTTCCCCAAAACCCTGCCTCCGTAAGATATGCCACAGTGCCTCTCGTTCTACGTAATCATACGCTGCCTGCCAATCCAATGCTAAGACACCTCCCCCCCTTTATTCTCCCCCTCCATACTTTCCACAAAATCTTTTATTATTCCATGCCCCTCATACATCGTCCTCCCAGGCACCCCATACTGACCTCTCGCAACCATTCTATCACGCACTTCAGCCTGTTCCCCCAAGATTTTTGCGCATATCTTATAATCAGCACATAACAACGACAACGCCCTGTAGTTCTGCACTTCTGCACTGTAGTAGGGCCTTCCCCTTTTGGAATCAAAACTACTACTGCAGTACGCTGCAACTCACCCATCCTCCCCTCACTTTTCATCACATTCATCAGGTTCACTAAAAAATCCTTCAACACACTCCAATGCTTCACATAGAATTCACAAGGTAACCCATCTATACCTGGCGCTTTACCTCTCGCCATATTCTCCAAAGCTCTCCATACCTTCCCCTCTTCAATATCCCCTCCCAATGCCATGCGATCACTTCCACTCAGCACACAAGATACATTCTCTCCCAATCTCTCTAAATCCTCACCGTTCACTCCTACACTCCAGAAAACCACTCATACCCTCAGTAGTTCGCAACTCTTGACCCTTCGTATACCCACCTAAGTCCTCGTGTACTACCAGCTTATCAATCTCCATTGCCAACCTGCGTCTCCGCTGGCCCCGTAACACACAGGCTGACGGCCTGTCACCCCAAATCGCCTCCTCTAACCCACCTTGCACCCTCGCCTCATCAAATCTCTCATTGTGCATATGTCTTATCTGTCACTTTAACGCTTCAATTTCCTCCATTGGATACACACCTACCACAGCACCCCTCTCATAACAACCCTGCAACCGCCCCTCTAAATACTGTTGAAGCCCATATGTCATCCATGCCTCATTCTTTCCCCTTCGCACATAATATTTCCTGATCCTCCTCTTCGCAACCCCATCCCACCACCCCAATAAATCGCTTGCACTCTTACCCCCACCCCATAAGTCCTCCCACAAACTTTCAAAATCCCCTCCCTTCACCCCCTCACCCAGTAGTCGTACATTCAGCTTCCAGTACCCCAAATATCTCTTAGGCAAACCGTCCCAATTTAAATCAGCATAAACCGCCCTGTGATCTGAATAAACGACATTCACCGTCTGCACCCGCGTCACCCTCACACCCCTTGTCACATACAACCTATCTAGTCGTGCAGCATAGCCCTTTCTATGAAATGTGTGCTCTATCTCGCTATCCCCTCCATCAACTATATCCCTCAATCCCACACCTCTCAATAGATCCCCTAAACCTGCCAAAAAACACCCTGCCCCCCCCTCGGTTCCACATCCTTCCTACGCACCACACAGGTTCCAGTCGCCACCAACTATTGTCACTGACGGTAATGACCGCAAATAATATACCAATACATTATTCACAAATTCATTCTTTACTCTTACATCATTCTCAGCCGGCACATACACACAAACTACTGCCATCCTCTCACCTCTCCACCACCCATCTATTCTTGACACACGACCCCCCCCCCCTTCACTCCTAAGAACAACAAACGGGCTCGTCTCTCGGATCAGGATTCCCACTCCTCCCTTCATTCGTTCCGAATACACCACAAACACTCTGTACCCATCCACCTCCAATTCCCTTCCCAGCTTGAAATTATGTTCCTGCACAAAAACAATGTCTATAGCATAACGTCTTAAAAATCCCTCTACCCACAGACGCTTCTCACTCGCACACAATCCATTAATATTCACTGTCATGCACCGGAAACCTACTTATGTGATTTCACCCTCTTCCCCATTTCACCTTTCACTGACACGCTTCCAGTGTGTCTGCTTCTTCAACTTTTCTCTCCACTGCCCACTTGTGGCTTCCCCTGATCCAACACCGGACCAGGCGTACCTTTAGAGCTCCCACGCACCACATCAACCCACGGCTTTTTCCCCGGTCTCTGTGCTGGGGTCAAAACATTATCCGAGTCGGAATATGTCGCCGCCCTCTTACGGTTGACACTCTCTGCATCCATTTCCAACTCACTGGATGCCTCCCTGTGAATCTCAGCATTCACCTCAATCACTTCCACCACTCCTGGCGAGTCATCTGCCATGTTCGCCAATCTTCCAAGTTGCTCATCTTCAATCTGAACAGGACTTCTCACCATCCTCAAGTTATCCTCAGAAACCTTCTTCTCAAAGGATTTTTCCTTCACGTTCTCCAGTAGGCCTCCCTCTACCCGCACTTCACCACTCTGCACAGTCTTCCCGGTCTCCAAGGCAGATGCCTCACATCCCACTAACTGTGACAGTGATTGGCTGGTACCCACCAGTGGCAGCTCACGCTCCACTTCCTCACTCCAGGAAGTGCCACTTCTATGTACAGGTGACTCATCAGCATGACCCACCTCCGGTTCTGGCTCTTTCACCATCTCACTACCTAGTTCCTGTCTCCGCTGCCATCTCCCACACTGGGCCTCCATATGGTCATATGCACCACATAACCTACACGTCTTCTGCTGCCCAGCGTAGTACACCATTACCTGCGTCCTAAATGCGTCCAGTATGACGTAAGACGGGATGCAATGCTTCAACGTCATCTTGAGCGTGAACGTACCATCCGGCAAGCCGGCATACGCCCCATCCGTCCATTTACCAGCCATAGCCAGGTGTACAGGACTTAAGAAATCGTAATGACACGATTGCAAATAAACCATACCCCGGCCGGGATTGAACCCGCGGTCATAGAGTCTCAAAACTCCAGCCCGTCGCGTTAGCCACTAGACCAGCTAGCCACAATAAGATTCATCCAACTAGGTATATTTCTACACCATAGGAAGGTTAGCACAGGCACCTCTGTGACCATACTGTTCAAATACATTCCGCAGGTCAGTCTCATCCGCCTCAAATGGCACATTTCGGACTTTCACCCATGTGTAATGCCTAGACACGTCGATGAGTCAGACACGTCGATGAGTCGAACACGTATTGCTGAATTAACGTCCACACTCCCGTCCTGGTACTTGTCAACCAGCCGTTCATACACTCCAGCTGATCTCAACTTGACGAAAATACGATAGGCACCATTTAGCGCCACACCATACAGTTCTTGATCCGCAACACCATAGGTGTCACGGATAATTTGCGGTAAAAGCACTTGTGCAGACTGAGGCGTTATTGCACCACGCACCAATTCAAGGCACACCGTGTGCACACGCCTTTTCACAGACTGCGCCATGTTGTGAAAGTTTAGATATAGGTGGGTGGAGTCAGAAGGTGTTGTGAATGCGGTTGCGTATGTGGTTACTGATTTTATTTATACATCTTGGGCCATGAGGGAGGTGGGTGTAGAGGAAAGGATAAAAGTTTTAGGGGCTACAATATATAGAACTAAGTGTCGCAATGGGATCTTTATGGGGGAAGATGGGAGACAGCATTTACTGAAGGTTATCGTAGATTCAAGTTTTTTTTTTTTTATTTTTATTTAAAACACAGAACAAATACAATAATGTATAAGAGTATAAAATTAGAAACCATACTAGATATTGCAAAACCTCTAGTACAGACATTCCGGTACAGAAAATAAACACCCTAGAGAATGGCCATATTACAACCATATACATAACCCACAACACATCCTACAAAACCCTCCTTTTACAATAATCATTATTGCCAGTGCAGAAACACAGCTGACACTTCTCTACCCCCCTTAACATATGTACAGTCTCCGTTCTAAATAACATACATTAATTATCCTAATTATTGGTCATACCCTGACCTCATCAAAACCTTAATGAGTATTTACCAAGAGTTGGTAGTGCATGAACAACAAGACACAAAAACATAAATTTACAACTAAAACAGATATGAAACATTACATTCCTATACACATACACCGTAAAAAGTAGAAGTAATATACACCACCAATATAATATCAATTATTAATGTTGACAATCATGAAATACAAACTTTCAAAACAACTATGGAAAATTGCATTTATCTGAATGTATCATTATATACATAACAGTAAATGAACAGATAATTATTATTTATCAGTTAGACAAGTAGGAATTTGGGACACCTAGGTCGCAAAAAATGTCCCCCTTCGATACCTACCACTGTCATATCCACAAGTTGCTCTGGACCTATTAATTAAATGAATTATACATCTCCAGGAATGCTGGTAAATATATAAATTTGTGGACTGTATACTAAAATTAAAAAAAGGATTATATATACACACATTTATATAACAGAAGGAAAATATCTTAATATCACTCACCAATTTGACTGGAGATTAATGTATATCATACTCAGAAAACCTCACTGTCTATCTATGAAAATAACACTGGCCAGGTTACTACATAAGACTTATCTAAGGTTCCTGGAGCTGTCTTGTCCAGTCGCCTGATATCTCAAGTTATGCAGGAATGCACATCCAACAATTTCGCCTCCTATTTGAGAGGTGTCAGCCCAATTTTAACCTCTAGAGCACGAAAATTCCTTCCCATTACACTAACGTTGTATCCAATTCAAATTAACAATGGCGACTGACCTCCCCAGCCGCAGGTTTCCCATTTTCGACAACATACTTGTTTTAAAAATACAATATAGGGCATCTATTTACCTATAAATTACCGTATTTCCGGAAAATATATACAGTATTTTCCACAACAACATTGCATAACGTGAAGTTCACGCTCAAAATGCAAGATAATACACCACATGCTACATAGCGGTACAATACTAGGCTATGTACATAATTTAAAGAATCCAAGAGTAGGACATGAATAAGTATTATCCAAATGGTCTATCATGATTTTAGTAAGTTAACAACACTAAACTCCTTATAACACCTAACATGCCACATACAAACTTACCAAAACGAAACACACATTCCACAAGACTATACTATCACTGTGCCTTCTAGCACGTGCCTATCTAGTATTACATACAAATATATATACAAAAATATTAATTTAGAGAACTAATCCTCTTCTACACGTTTACATAATAGGTAATACTTCAAACTGATGGAGGAACACGTTACAAAATGGCAAAAAAATAACTCAGTGCTTCAAGGCACCATAATGAAAGGAATACACTCTCAAGAAAGGTTAAAATTCAATTGCAAGAGCAGTACAAGCGGAATATAATACGCTACCAAAGAATATACATGTTATATAATTTATAGGTTATATATTAATAAATGTGATATATTTAAACTGCTATTTACACCTTCCCCATCAAGGGAACTAAGCAAAACTAATCTTTCACAACCTCTCATCTAGTCCCACACGAGTACCTCCAATCACACCCAATCACCCATCACTGCACACCCAAGGAGGTGAGCCCGTTGAATACCCCTGAACCCCCTCCCCCCTTTTACCAATCTACTCACCCCGGCAGTTAAAGCCCCTTTTAACGCCAATAAATTCCCTATTGTTAGTCCTCTATAACCCTCAGAAAAAACCTTATCCCACCTTTTTCCAAAAATGTCTCTATTGCGACACAAAGTTTGATAAAACGTCGCCGCCAAAGTCCTTCTCAGCACATCCCCACCCATCTTCCCCCTCATACCCCATAAAACATATATGTAGTCCACGATGACATATGCTAAACCCCTTACCAAACTCTCCTCCACACCACTCATATCAAGACTCAACGCTCGCAATACCGACACACCTTGACCCCCAGCCTTGCCACTACCTTACTCATCTATACCCTGATGCACTCCAAACCTTCACAAAAATAGACAACATGATACGCAGTCTCTTCCCCACTGCATCTGCCACACCCCCACCCTCGATAACCCTCCTATCTCGGAGCATCGCTCCCGTTGGCAAAATCCCATGCAGGAAACGATACATAACCTCACGCGTCCTAGGTCGTATCCTTAATTTACTAAATCTTAGCCATATTACATCCCATGCATACATAGGGTAGATCCCTTCAACCGGCGCCACTACATGTCCCACTAACAATTTACACAAAGTTCCCACCTTTACTTTTCCCGGTTCCCTGGCTAACACTAAAGGCACGTAACACTGTTTCACATTCCTTCATTTCCGCCCCTCCATACCATTTCCTCATGTGAGCATGTACCTTATCTAGCTGACCCTCCCTCCATCCACCTGCACTCATCACTTCCCTCTTAATAAACACACATTTCACACGCTTTCTCAAGTCTAACAAACCCAACCCTCCCCTACATACCGGCAATGTCACTACCTCCCTTCGCAACCAGTTGCACCCTGAACCCCACAAAAAATTGAACACCATTTAATACTCGTGATCGCCGTACCTGTTAACGGCATCACAGCCGAAACAAACCAGACTTTACTATATAGTAATACATTGATTACAATTGCACGTTGCCTAAGGGTTAAATGGTGAGGTCGCAGCATCCCCAAACGTCGCTGCACCTGTTCCACCATCCTATTCGAATTGTTAACCCTGGCAGCACTCAGGTCAGCCTCATACATAACACCGCAGATTTTCAGACTCCCGGTCCGCCGCTGCACAACATCACATCCCCAATCTAATCTCTCTGCCCACTCTCCCAGCCCCATGATCATTGACTTCTCCAGATTTACCTTCATCCCAGTAGCTCTCACAAAATTGCATACAACTTCCCCCAAAAGTCCTAACCGTGTCTCCTCACTCACCAAAATAGTTGTATCATCAACATAGCCCACCAAACCAGGCCAAGGCTTCTGCTCACCATCCACCCCCCCTGTCCTTAGACGATACTCCACCATACTATAAAAGGGACCCTGAACACATGCAAACAATAGTTGTGATAATGGACATCCCTGCCGAAGACCCCGCTCCATGGTGACTCCCTCCCCACACACCCATTGATTTGCATCCGTACCTTAGCGTTTGAGTACAACGTATCCACCCACCCCACTATTTCTTCGCCAAACCCCTGTAGTAGGAGAATATCCCTCAAAGCCTTTCTTTCCACCCTGTCATAAGCCCCTTGCCAATCCAACGCCACCAACGCCCCTCTTCCCCTTTCCATGTCCTCCAGGAACCCCTTTATGATCCCGTGGTCCTCGCCCATCGACCTACCAGGTAACCCAAACACGACCCTCAAACACGACCCTCCCCACAACACATTTAAGCCGATTCCCAAAAATTTTCGCGAACAATTTATAATCAGCACAAAGTAACGAAATGGCTCGGTAATCCCGAAGGGTACTCTGCTGTTTACCCTTCGGGACCAACACCACCACTGCCGTTGCCTGCGATTCTCCCATCTTACCTCCCTCTTTCACGGCATTCATTAACCCTACTAGGAAGCCCCTAAGCAGACCCCAGTGCTGTACATAAAATTCGCTTGGTAAACCATTGATCCCGGGTGCCTTTCCCTTCCTCATGTCCATAAGGGCTCTCCATATTTCCTCCTCCTCAATGACCCCACCCAGTGCCTCCCGATCACTCCTCCCCAGTTTGCATGGCACATACTCACATACCTGCCCAAGAACCTCTCCATCCACCCCACTACTTTTCCCGTATTCCTCAAACCATCTATCTGCATATGTACTCATCCCCATGGTTTCCCTTAATACCTGACCCTCTCTAAAACCCCCACCGAAGAAATGACTTGCAATCCCGGTATTGTAGTCGTTCGCTGTCGTACCTTCTGTCCTCGCAGCACACAAGCCGATGGCTTGTCGCCCCAGAGTACTTCGTCCAACCCCGCCTGTATCCGTACCGCCACAAACCGTTCTTCTTGCAAATTCCTTATCCTTTCCTTCAACATGTGTATATCCTCCACTGGGTATACCCCGGCTACCGCCTCCCCCCCTCGTAACATTCCCGTAATCTAGATTCTAAATAATTTGACAAACCATACCGCAATTGATTAATGCGTTTGCCCTCCCTCACATAAAATTGACGTATTCTTACCTTAGCCACACTATCCCACCATCCTACCACATCCTCCTCAGTCCTTCTGTCTGCACAGAGATGTTCCCAAAATACTGCAAAACCTTCCACTCCCTCCCTATCCCCCAAAACCATCATGTTCAGTTTCCAGTAACTTCCCTGCCTACGAGCCAAAGCATCCCACCCCACCTCCACTAATACCGCCCTATGATCGGAAGACACCATCTCAATAGAGACTCTACCGAAACCCTCTGTGATAAATATAACCTGTCCAAACGAGCCGCATATCCCAGTCTTATAAACGTATGTTCCATCTCCCACAAACCTCCCCCGAAAGCATCACGTAACTGAAGATCTCTAAGCAGGCCCCCCAAGACTGAGGAAAAATATCCCGCTCTTCTGGGTTCCACGTCTGCCCTCTTAACTACACAATTCCAATCCCCCCCCCCACAATCGCCACAGCCGGTAACGTGCGTAGGTAGTACACAAGCTCCTCCCGCACAAAATCCATCTTTACTTTCACGTCACTTTCTGCTGGGGCATACACACACACAAACGCCACTCTCTCTCCCATCCACCATCCTTCCACACGTAATACTCTCCCCCCTCCCCCCCCTTTCCTGTGCAATACAAACGGGCTCGCCTCCCTGATCAACACACCCACTCCTCCTTTTAAACGCTCAGACGGGAACACATAAGCCTGATACCCAGGCACCACTAATTCACGACCAAGCTTAAAATTGTGCTCCTGCACAAAAGCTACGTCAACCTTGTACCTATTCAAAAACATCCTGAAGCACTCACGTTTAACACCATTACACAGACCATTAATATTTATTGTTACACACCTGAGGCCGGTTTAAGGTTTCCCTCCCCGCCTCATTCCCCTGGGCTTTGCCTTTGCCACATACTCCACCCTCCTTCCCAACCATCCCCCCCCCTTCTGTTGTGGCCCTCTCGTAGAATCACTCTGGGTACCATAACCCCATGTCTTTTTCCCTGGCCTTTGCGCCGGCGTCAGGACATCGTCCGAATCTGACGCTGCTGCCCTTTTCCTTGTAGCTCCCTCAGTTTCCATATCTGAGTCCTGGGAGCCAGCACAATGAACTTCTACCTCTACCACCCTCAATCCGCCTCCATGTCCTTCCATGGCACTCGCACTGTCCATCACAGGTGCAACCTGATCCTCCCCCCCCGCACACACCTTTTGCCCTGATCTCAGGTTCCTGCTTGTTGTGACTCTCCACCTCCGTAGACTGTAACATAGCCTGTATCACCATCTCCAACTCCTCCTCAATAGCTTGCACTGCTGTGCCCACCTGCACCTCCTCACTTGACAACTGAACTTTTGATGGGCCAGGTGATTCATGGATCACCACTTCTCCTTCCGATTCCACAGGAGCCACCACCTCTTCACTCCACAAGTGACCACGCCCTCCTCCTTGCCCCCGTTCTTCCTTAGGCATCGGTTTCTCATGCGCAGGTGCTCCGCCCCTTGCCGGCCCAGGAGCCATATTCCGCTTGCCACAGTCTGCCGCCATATGGTCATATTCGCCACACAGTCGGCACGTACGCCTCTGCCCCGCATACGCTACCATTACCTGGGTTCTAAACTCCTCGAGATATACATACGAGGGTATAGGATGCCTTAGCGTCATCTTGAGATTGAAAGAACCCTCATGATATCCTGTGTAAGCTCCTTTTACCCATTTGCCAGGTTGGGCTAAATGTACAGTTCCATAACGTTCGAAAACATTTCGAATATCTACTTCATCAGCCTCAAAAGGCACGTTGCGGAGCTTAAACCACGAATAATGTCGTGATACATCCGTCAACTTGACCCTCACTGCCGGTGTTACGTTAATGCTGACATCTTGATAACGATCCACCAACGCCTCGTGTACTTGAGCAGTTAGCACCTTCACGAATATTCTATACACACCGTTCAGTGCCACTCCATACAAATCCTCGTCTCTGATGCCGTATGTCTCTCTTATAATTTTGGGTAATAACACATCAACTGACGTAGGCGTTAAAGCCCCACTAATGAGCTCAATGCCCACAGTATTCACTCTCCTGCGCACACCTGGCGCCATGTTGTTGACTGAGTAGCTCGTCTGGGAAAACAGTAGAGGGGTGCAAAGCACGACCGCACTCTATCTCATCCAGGCAGCGAATTCGTAGATTCAAGTTGAAGGATTTAAGAGATTAAAGTATAAAGTAAGGGGTAGCGGCAGGCTAGTTTCTTGAGTGTGGAAGTGTGTTTAGGTGTCAGCGTGTGAGGTATGTTTTGTAATATAACAAATATGCTTCTTTTGTGGTGTGTGTGTGGTCTTGGTGGTTGTGTAAAATATGTTTTCACGTTGTTTTTAGACAGGTTTGAATAAAATATGTAAGTAGTGTTGTTGCACTACATTATTGTGTGTATAAGATGTATGAAGGTACTTCATACAGTATTTGTGTGTTTGATGGTATGAGGTGACACAAGGCGTGACTTGGGTCTGTCTGGATTCTCCTTTTGTCTTCAAAGGTGTTAGACAAAGATAGTATAATCTGGTGTATGTGAAGTGAAGTTTCTTATAAATTAAATACATGCTTGTTTTATGTTCCCTTTTTGTTACTTTATGTTTCAATTGTAATTTAAGTGTATTTCGTACTGCATTATAATAAGGTATTATTTTATGTAAATATACAATTTGTAATATATTTTGTTGGAACGGGAGTGGTTAATGATATGCAGTAGCGGTGTACGTCTTATCAAGTATGGATTTTTACTTAAGTACTTGTATGAGTGTATTTTGTAATCAGCAGATGAAAAGGGGTTTGGGGATTTATGTATAATGGTATTATACATCTATCTGTGGAGTGACGTGTATTTAATTGCCTACTAAAGCATATTGCAATGTATATTATTTGATAGATGTATAGTTTAAAAGTGTATACATTTTTATTTGGCATCGATGTAACGTGACAATCTGTACAGGTGATGAGGAATTTTTTGTTTGTGTTCGCGCAGAGTTAAATGTGCGGTGAGTTTTTATTTGTGACACTGTTGCTTTAATATTGTATGTGGAAGATCCGATATTGTGTTCTTGTATTACTATCAACTGTGATGTTAGGATAGCAGTAGGTTTTTATAACTATTGTCGAGTAGTTAATTAAATAAACAATGGTGAGTTTGTTAAACAATATGGTGAAATGGGGTTAAAGGGGGGGGGGTAGGTTTACTGTTTGAATTTTTACTGAATGCAGTTTTTCAATGTGTATATTGTAAATAGCAGATGGGAAGGAGTAAGAGGATTGTTTTTTTTTTTGTATTAATTACACAGTCTTATGTTGTTTTAATGGAATTATGTCTAATGGCATAATACATCTATAAGTTGAGTGAAGTGTATATATTTGACATATTACTGAATATTGCATTGTTTTGATTGCTGTCATGTCTAATATTGTATAAACTTGTATTTAGCATAAGTGTTCAGGGATGAACTGTACAGGTGATGAGGGAAATTTTGTGTAAGGGTAAAGTAAAACGTACAGTGTGTTTAGATAATGAAGAATTTATATTGGCTATGTCTGATCCGATACTGTACACTTTTATTTATGTAATGTATTGTCTGTCTTAAATAAAATATAAAAAAAAAAGTGAGAGGCTTACTAGTGACAAGCTGACCAGTAAATACAGTGAGAGGCTGACCAGTAACATACAGTGATAGGCTGACCAGTAACATACAGTGATAGGCTGACCAGTAACATACAGTGATAGGCTGACCAGTAACATACAGTGAGAGGCTGACCAGTAACATACAGTGAGAGGCTGACCAGTAACATACAGTGGCAGGCTGACCAGTAACATACAGTGACAGGCTGACCAGTAACATACAGTGGCAGGCTGACCAGTAACATACAGTGATAGGCTGACCAGTAACATACAGTGAGAGGCTGACCAGTAGCATCCAGTGACAGGCTGACCAGTAACATACAGTGAGAGGCTGACCAGTAACATACAGTGGCAGGCTGACCAGTAACATACAGTGACAGGCTGACCAGTAACATACAGTGGCAGGCTGACCAGTAACATACAGTGATAGGCTGACCAGTAACATACAGTGAGAGGCTGACCAGTAACATACAGTGGCAGGCTGATCAGTAACACACAGTGAGAGGCTGACAGTAAGATATAGTGAGAGGCTGACCAGTAACATACAGTGATAGGCTGACCAGTAACATACAGTGAGAGGCTGACCAGTAACATACAGTGACAAGCTGACCAGTAACATACAGTGATAGGCTGACCAGTAACATACAGTGATAAGCTGACCAGTAACATACAGTGAGAGGCTGACAGTAAGATATAGTGAGAGGCTGACCAGTAACATACAGGGAGAGGCTGACCAGTAACATACAGTGAGATGCTGACAAACAACATACAGTGACAGGCTGACCAGTAACATACAGTGAGAGACTGACCAGTAACATACAGTGAGACACTGACCAGTAACATTCAGTGATAGGCTGAACAATAACGTACAGTGAGTGTCTGACCAGTAACATACAGTGAGAGGCTGACCCGTACCTTACAGTGAGAGGCTGACCAGTAGCATACAGTGACAGGCTGATCTGAAACGCACAGTGAAGGAGTCATGAGTAACACACGGTAGCAGGCTGATACGTAACATGCAGTGAGAGGATGATACGTAACAAACTGGCCAGATATATGCTAGTAACACCTCGTGACATAGACCTGCTTATTGTCTGTTATTCTATTATGCATAACAACTTTACGAGTATCATATACAGTAAAATACCATATACGAGTACTATGTATTACGAGTAACATATACAGTAACAGAGTTACAGGTAACAGAGTAACAGAGTTACGAGTAATATCCAGTAACAGTGTTATATGTAACATATACGGTAGGAGAGATATAAGTAACATATACAGTAACAGAGTACAAGTAATATACACAGTAACAGAGTTACAAGTAACATACACCGTAACAGAGTTACAAGTAACATATAACTTAACAGATTTGCAAGTGTTATATACTGTAACAGAGGTACAATAACAGCGTTACAAGTAGCAAAAAAGTGGAACAAGGTTATAATTCGAGTATAGAAACAGAGTCTTGACTAACATGATAAAAGACCTCTGAGCTTTCATAATGTAACTATATAGCCAATATTACCTAGCAGAGTATGCTATAATGCCCAGAATTAGAGGGACATGTTTGTGCTTTAGCACAGCCCCAGCAACTCTTTTCGCCAGCGTTTTTATCAATAAGTTGAAAAAATGCTGAAATGAAACGGCACAAAGCTAATTACATAGTGAGGCTGAGGCAATACTGCCGCGTGCCTCTGAAGAATTGATGTAAAACCCGATAATATGTCTGGTGGGCGAGTGACGCGTTCTGAGGCACACATGTGCTTACATGACTGATGCCTTATATTATATGATTTATATTATGTTATACATTGCTATGTTAAACACACACACACACACACACACACACACACACACACACACACACACACACACACACACACACACACACACACACACACATACACACACATACACACACAAAGATTTGCAACGTGACTAGTCTCAGAGTTAAGGAGCATGTCCTACGAGGAGATATTAAGAGAACTAAACCTAACTACACTGGAGGACAGGAGGGATAAGGAGTACATGATAACGATATATAAAATACTGAGGAATCGACAAGGTGGACAGAAACAGGATGTTCCAGAGACGAGACACAGCAACATTAGGTCACAATTGGATGTTGAAGACTCCAATGAATCACAGGGATGTTAGGAAGTAATTCTTCTGCCACAGAGTTGTCAGGAAGTGGAATAGTCTGGAAAGTGAGGTAGTGGAGGCAGGTACCATGCATAGCTTTAAGCAGAGGTATGATAAAGCTTACGGAGCAGGAAGAGAGTGACCTAGTAGCGACAGTGAAGGGGAGGTGCCAGGAGTTGTGACTCGACCCCTGCAACCACAATTAGGTGAGTACACACGCACTCACATACATATACACACACATACACACACACACACACACACAGTGCACACGCACACACACATACACACACACAAACACATCCACACCCACACACACACACACCCACATACACACACACACACACACACACACACACACACACACACACACACACACACACACACACACACACGCACGCACATATACACACAAGCACACACACAAACAAACAGCACTCACACACACACAAACAAACAGCACTCTTTCACACACATACAAACAGCACTCTCACACACATACAAACAGCACTCACACACACACACACATAAACAGCACTCACACATACACAAACAGCACTCACACTCACACACACACACACACATACACACACACACACACACACACACACACACACACACACACACACACACACACACACACACACACACACACACGCACAGACATTGAGGACATCACTTATGAGAGGCCCCTTGGAGCTAGCGATCATGTGGTTCTGAGTTTTGACTATATAGTAGAGTTACAAGTGGAGAAGGTAACAGGAACTGAAGGGGACAGGCCAAACTATAAAAGGGGGGACTACACAGGTATGAGAAACTTCCTGCAGGAGGTTCAGTGGGACAGAGAAATGGTAGGAAAATCAGTAAACGAGATGATGGAATATGTGGCAACAAAGTGCAAGGAGGCAGAGGAAAGTTTTGTTCCCAAGGGAAACGGAAATAATAGGAAGACCAAAACGAGTCCTTGGTTTACCCGAAGGTGTAGGGAGGCAAAAACTAAGTGCAACAGAGAATGGAAAAGGTACAGGAGGCATAGGACCCAGGAAAACAAGGAGATTAGTAGAAGAGCCAGAAACGAGTATGCACAGATAAGGAGGGAGGCCCAGCGACAGTATGAAAACGACATAGCATCAAAAGTCAAATCTGACCCGAAACTGCTGTATAGCCACATTAGGAGGAAGACAACAGTCAAGGACCAGGTGATAAGGCTGAGGAAGGAAGGTGGAGAACTCACAAGAAACGATCAAGAGGTATGTGAGGAGCTCAACACGAGATTTAAGGAAGTATTTACAGTAGAGACAGGAAGGACTCTGGGGGGACAGACCAGATGGGGACACCAGCAAGGAATACACCAACAAGTGTTGGACGACATACATACAGATGAGGAGGAGGTGAAGAAACTGCTAAGGGACATCGATACCTCAAAGGCAATGGGACCAGACAACATCTCCCCGTGGGTCCTTAGAGAGGGAGCAGATATGTTGTGCGTGCCACTTACCACAATCTTCAACACATCCCTGGAAACTGGGCAACTACCTGAGGTATGGAAGACGGCAAATGTAGTTCCCATTTTTAAAAAAGGAGACAGAAAAGAGGCACTAAACTATAGACCTGTGTCATTGACGTGTATAGTATGCAAAATTATGGAGAAGATTATCAGGAGGAGAGTGGTGGAGCACCTGGAACGGAACAGGAGTATAAATGCCAACCAGCACGGATTCAAGGAAGGCAAATCCTGTGTCACAAACCTTCTGGAGTTTTATGATAAAATAACAGAAGTAAGACAAGAGAGAGAGGGGTGGGTTGATTGCATCTTCTTGGACTGCAAGAAGGCCTTTGACACAGTTCCTCACAAGAGATTAGTGCAGAAGCTAGAGCATCAGGCGCATATAACAGGAAGGGCACTGCAATGGATCAGAGAATACCTGACAGGGAGGCAACAACGAGTCATTGTACGTAATGATGTATCACAGTGGGCACCTGTGACGAGCGGGGTCCCACAGGGGTCGGTCCTAGGACCAGTGCTATTTTTGGTATATGTGAACGACATGACGGAAGGGTTAGACTCAGAAGTGTCCCTGTTTGCAGATGATGTGAAGTTAATGAGGAGAATTAAATCTGATGAGGACCAGGCAGGACTTCAAAGAGACCTGGACAGACTGGACACCTGGTCCAGCAAATGGCTTCTCGAATTTAATCCTGCCAAATGCAAGTCATGAAGATGGGGGAGGGGCACAGAAGACCACAGACAGAGTATAGGCTAGGTGGCCAAAGACTGCAAACCTCACTCAAGGAGAAAGATCTTGGGGTGAGTATAACACCGAGCATGTCTCCGGAAGCACACATCAATCAGATAACTGCTGCAGCATATGGGCGCCTGGCAAACCTGAGAACAGCCTTCCGATACCTTAGTAAGGAATCATTCAAGACACTGTACACCGTGTATGTCAGGCCCATACTTGAGTATGCAGCACCTGTTTGGAACCCACACTTGATAAAGCACGTCAGGAAACTAGAGAAAGTACAAAGGTTTGCGACAAGGTTAGTTCCAGAGCTAAGGGGAATGTCCTATGAAGAAAGATTAAGGGAAATCGGACTGACCTCACTGGAGGACAGGAGGGTCAGGGGAGACATGATAACGACATATAAAATACTGCGTGGAATAGACAAGGTGGACAAAGACAGGATGTTCCAGGGAGGGGACACAGAAACAAGAGGCCACAATTGGAAGTTGAAGACACAAATGAGTCAGAGAGATAGTAGGAAGTATTTCTTCAGTCATAGAGTTGTAAGGCAGTGGAATAGCCTAGAAAATGACGTAGTGGAGGCAGGAACCATACACAGTTTTAAGACGAGGTTTGATAAAGCTCATGGAGCGGGGAGAGAGAGGGCCTAGTAGCAACCGGTGAAGAGGCGGGGCCAGGAGCTAGGACTCGACCCCTGCAACCACAAATAGGTGAGTACAAATAGGTGAGTACACACATACTCACACACACACATAAACAGCACTCACATACACACACACATAAACAGCACTCACTCACACACACACACACACACACACACACACACATAAACAGCACTCACACACACATAAACAGCACTCACACACACACACACACACACATACAAACAGCCCACACACACACACACACACACACACACACACACACACACACACACACACACACACACACACACACATACACACACACACACACACAGGCCAAACTATAAAAGGGGGGACTACACAGGTATGAGAAACTTCCTGCAGGAGGTTCAGTGGGACAGACAAATGGTAGGAAAATCAGTAAACGAGATGATGGAATATGTGGCAACAAAGTGCAAGGAGGCAGAGGAAAGTTTTGTTCCCAAGGGAAACAGAAATAATAGGAAGACCAAAACGAGTCCTTGGTTTACCCGAAGGTGTAGGGAGGCAAAAACTAAGTGCAACAGAGAATGGAAAAGGTACAGGAGGCATAGGACCCAGGAAAACAAGGAGATTAGTAGAAGAGCCAGAAACGAGTATGCGCAGATAAGGAGGGAGGCCCAGCGACAGTATGAAAACGACATAGCATCGAAAGTCAAATCTGACCCGAAACTGCTGTATAGCCACATTAGGAGGAAGACAACAGTCAAGGACCAGGTGATAAGGCTGAGGAAAGAAGGTGGAGAACTCACAAGAAACGATCAAGAGGTATGTGAGGAGCTCAACACGAGATTTAAGGAAGTATTTACAGTAGAGACAGGAAGGACTCTGGGGGGACAGACCAGATGGGGACACCAACAAGGAATACACCAACAAGTGTTGGACGACATACATACAGATGAGGAGGAGGTGAAGAAACTGCTAAGGGACATCGATACCTCAAAGGCAATGGGACCGGACAACATCTCTCCGTGGGTCCTTAGAGAGGGAGCAGATATGTTGTGCGTACCACTTACCACAATCTTCAACACATCCCTGGAAACTGGGCAACTACCTGAGGTATGGAAGACGGCAAATGTAGTTCCCATTTTCAAAAAAGGAGACAGAAAAGAGGCACTAAACTATAGACCTGTGTCATTGATGTGTATAGTATGCAAAATTATGGAGAAGATTATCAGGAGGAGAGTGGTGGAGCACCTGGAACGGAACAGGAGTATAAATGCCAACCAGCACGGATTCACGGAAGGCAAATCCTGTGTCACAAACCTTCTGGAGTTTTATTATAAAATAACAGAAGTAAGACAAGAGAGAGAGGGGTGGGTTGATTGCATCTTCTTGGACTGCAAGAAGGCCTTTGACACAGTTCCTCACAAGAGATTAGTGCAGAAGCTAGAGCATCAGGCGCATATAACAGGAAGGGCACTGCAATGGATCAGAGAATACCTGACAGGGAGGCAACAACGAGTCATGGTACGTAATGATGTATCACAGTGGGCACCTGTGACGAGCGGGGTCCCACAGGGGTCGGTCCTAGGACCAGTGCTATTTTTGGTATATGTGAACGACATGACGGAAGGGTTAGACTCAGAAGTGTCCCTGTTTGCAGATGATGTGATGTTAATGAGGAGAATTAAATCTGATGAGGACCAGGCAGGACTTCAAAGAGACCTGGACAGACTGGACACCTGGTCCAGCAAATGGCTTCTCGAATTTAATCCTGCCAAATGCAAAGTCATGAAGATAGGGGAAGGGCACAGAAGACCACAGACAGAGTATAGGCTAGGTGGCCAAAGACTGCAAACCTCACTCAAGGAGAAAGATCTTGGGGTGAGTATAACACCGAGCATGTCTCCGGAAGCACACATCAATCAGATAACTGCTGCAGCATATGGGCGCCTGGCAAACCTGAGAACAGCATTCCGATACCTTAGTAAGGAATCATTCAAGACACTGTACACCGTGTATGTCAGGCCCATACTGGAGTATGCAGCACCTGTTTGGAACCCGCACTTGATAAAGCACGTCAAGAAACTAGAGAAAGTACAAAGGTTTGCAACAAGGTTAGTTCCAGAGCTAAGGGGAATGTCCTATGAAGAAAGATTAAGGGAAATCGGCCTGACGACACTGGAGGACAGGAGGGTCAGGGGAGACATGATAACGACATATAAAATACTGCGTGGAATAGACAAGGTGGACAAGGACAGGATGTTCCAGGGAGGGGACACAGAAACAAGAGGCCACAATTGGAAGTTGAAGACACAAATGAGTCAGAGAGATAGTAGGAAGTATTTCTTCAGTCATAGAGTTGTAAGGCAGTGGAATAGCCTAGAAAATGACGTAGTGGAGGCAGGAACCATACACAGTTTTAAGACGAGGTTTGATAAAGCTCATGGAGCGATGAGAGAGAGGGCCTAGTAGCAACCGGTGAAGAGGCGGGGCCAGGAGCTAGGACTCGACCCCTGCAACCACAAATAGGTGAGTACAAATAGGTGAGTACACACACACATAACCTGAGGTATAGAAGACAGCAAATGCAGTCCCAACTTTTAACTACAGCTCAGTGTCACTGACATGTATAGTATACAAAGCCATGGAGATAGTAAATTTTCAGAGAATAGGGAGATACTCAAAGGGTAGAAATCAGCAGGTCAAATTGATTCTCAAGAGAGAAACTGTAAGGAACAGGATCCTGCAAGAGAAACCACAGTTGAAGAAATCAGCAACATACAGGAGGGTGTTCCCAGACCACAACAAAATGACAGCAGCTGAAAGAGAGGACATCGAACCGAAAAGGGCTAGAAAGAGAGACAAGGATAGAGCCGGGTGAATCAACAAGTGCAAACGCCCACAGAATCACCCTTAGAACACCACAGCCAAATATACTATCACAATACAAACCACACTCCACACTCACAGCCCCTAACCCACAGTATGCAGTAGAATCCTACAGCATTCTGCTAGGTCTCCCACTCCTCCAAACCCCACAAACCCCCCAGAATACAGTGTTGGAGAGGAAACTGAAGGTATGGTACACCAACGCTGATGGAATAACAAATAAGCAGGAGGAGTGGCACGAAAGAATCATAGAAGTATCACCAGAAACAGAAACCAAGCTCACAGGAATAATAACACGTGCCATCTTTCCGACTGGATACCAGATCCTGAGGAAAGAAATAAGGAACAGAGGGGGAGGAGGAGTGGCACTGCTCATCAAAAACCAATGGGATTTTGAAGAGATGGAGAGAGTAGACAGAGGAGAAACAAGAGACTACATAATAATAACATTTCAGTCTGGATGTCCCAAGGTAGTAATTGCAGTCATGTATAACCCACCACACAATAGCAGGAGGCTGACACACTGGCTGAAGTGGCCAAAAGGGCCCATGTGGGCAGGGCAAAGCTACTGATTGTGGGGGACTTCAATCACAAAGAAACTGAATGGGAAAACCTGGCGCCACATGGGCGCTCTGAACGATGGAGGGCTAAGATGATGGAGGTAGTACTGGAAAACCTCAGTTACCAACACTTAAAAGGGAGGACAAACCAGCAAGACTGAGCCTAGTATTCATTTTGAGTAGTGTGAATATTGAGGACATCACATATGAAAACCCCTCAGGGCCAGTGATCATGTGGTTCTGAGCTTCGAATACATAGTAGAGTTACAAGTGGAGAGGGAAGCACAAAGGGCAGGACAAACGAAGCCAAACTACAAGAGAGGGGACTTCAAAGGCATGATGAATTTCCTGCAGGAGGTTCAATGGGAGAGAGCATTAGTAGTGACATCAGTAAATGAGATGATGGAAGGTTTGTACCCAAGGGTAACAGAAATAACAAGAAGGCCAGGATGAGCCCTTGGTTCACCCAAAGGTGTAAAGAGGCAAAAACCAAGTTTGCTAGAGAATGGAAGAAGTATAGAACGCAAAGGACCCAGGAGAATAAGGAGAGCAGTCGAAGATCCAGAAATGAATATGCTCAGCTATGGAGAGAGGCCCAAGGACATTACGAAAATAACATAGGAGCGATAGCCAAGTCACATCTTGAGGAAAACAGCAATCAAGGTTCAGGTAATCAGGCTGAGGAAGGAAGGAAGGAGGGGAGATCACAAGAAACGACAGATCAGTCTGTGAGAATCTCAACATGAGATTCAAAGAAGTTTTAACAAAGAAGACAGAAGAGACTCCAGGAAGATGGAGAAGTGAGGTACACCATCAAGAGCTTCACACAATACATATAACTGAGGAGGAGGTAAAGAGTCTGCTAAGCAAGCTAGATACCGCAAAGGCGATGGGGCCGGACATCTGTCCATGAGTCCTGAGAGAGGGAGCAGAGACACTCTGTGTACCACTAACATGAATCTTCAACACATCTATCGAAACAGGACGACTACCTGAGGTATAGAAGAGAGCAAATGCCTTCCCAACTTTTAACTACAGATCAGAGTCACTGACATGTATAGTATAGAAAGTCATGGAGAAGATTATATAAATTGCAGATTATATTAAATATAATAGTTACCATGTTTCAGCTAGAGAATGCCACTTCTAGTCGGCTTCAGACACTGAAGCGCTCCATTATCTTCACTGTCAGTATTTTAGTATTGAATTTGGCTTTGTACATGTCAGTTTGATAATTTTATAGATTTTTTTTTATGAAATTGGACTTTCTTAAAAAGAACAAAGCCAAATATTTATTCTTAAACAATTGTAAAGAATTTTAAAATAGTGGGGATTTAAAAAAAAGGGAAAATATCGACATCCCAGCATTTACAGCATTTCAAATTTGCATGAGTTTAGTAAAGCCTTAAATACTTTACAACTTACTGCCTAAGCCGACACATTGTTTGATACAGTGTTTTTATTTTACACTATCTTCCTCCAAGGCTTCCGTTTATGACTTCAGAATGCCTTATTCGATTTTCATGAGGTTCTCAACCCTGGTTAACTATTACTATGTGAAAGTTCATGAAACAATTAAAATGATGTAGATTTCCTCTCCTCGTTTTTGTATAGATCATTCCAATATTTGGTTTCAATGAGATAAGTTTAGAAAGCCGCTTTTGATCGGCTTCAAAATTTCATCACTCGTGTCATTTTTCCACTTTTCCTCGATGCTGGTGAGAGACTGTTGTTCCGAGGAACTTATCCTTCCCATCCTGGAATCGAATCTGAACGTCTCTTATTACACGAGCGCTTTCCTCCGATTAAAATAAAACGACTCTAAGTGGTTTTATTTTTCCAATGAAGTACATGAAACGTGTTTTTGGATTTAGACCATGTATGGGTAAATCTGATCGAATTCTGTACAGTAACTGGTGACTGCATCTTCTGGTTACATTTAGTTCTCTTGCATTCATGTACTTTCCTCAGTGGAAGTTTCGCCTTGACTAAAGTTCGTGTAAGTTTTAATATGCCAATATCAAGCTGGTTTCTGTGTAACAATTGGAGAATATCTCTTCTGATCAGAAATAAATCACAGCATTTGACTTTATTAGGTTTACCTATAATAAGTCTTCATAACAGACTGTCAGGTCATTTGCACATAACATGTGTCCCACAAGAGCATTTAAAAAAAATTTTATATATCCAAAGTTTAAAAAAAAATGACTTAAACCTTAAACTCTGGTGAGTCTTACAACTCCATCTATAGATATATCAAACAATCATCACTCTCTAAGACCTCCTTTTACTGGAAATTAATTTCTCTCTACTACATACCTTAATCTGAGCGTGATAGTAACCTGTATCAATCCTAATTTTTCTATTTTCATGGAAGTAACCAGGAAAATTGAAATGCTGCTTTTCATACGATAAGGAGATACTTTTCTTTGGTAATGCAGCTGCCGAAATACATCTTAAATGAAATGACTCCTATACAAGTCTCAATAATTTGGGAACAATTACCGAGATACTGGTTCAGAATGTTTTGTTACATAATATAAACACTTAAACAAATTTTTTTTTTGTTCAGTATAAATACGTAGTCTACGTGTAATTAAATATTGTAGATTGATGGACTGAACACATCGACTCCAGGTTGAGGGACTGATTACCTCATTCTCCTCCTCTCCTTACGCCTTCCTCTTTGTATTGGACTGATGAAGCCACTGTGTGGCGAAACGTCTCCTGAATAAAGATTTCCATATGCTGCATAAGTGTCTCATTCTTCAACTTGTCGGTTTTTCAAACCATTCATCACACACAGCCGTCTCTCTGAAGTTAGGCACGCGGGGATTTGGTGTGTCCTTCCCTCTCACAATAGATGTTAGGTAATGACTTCATCTGTGGGCACAGAAACAGTAGGAGCAAGTTGTACAACAGGTACTGCTGATGAAGGTGCGACAGACGGTGAAGTTGTCGGATTCTGTGAGACTTTGAACCTGTTCACCTCTGCCAGTGACTCTGACGAAGTATTAGTGATTTCTTGAGCATCTGCTTAATATACTTGCATCTGTCACAGAAGCATAAGGTCGGTCACTCGGATACTCCTGTGTTTTTGATGGCATACGATTATACAATTCTTGGTTCATCACCAAATGAGTGAAGGTGTCATAACCCGCGGCTTAAACAGCCCTGCGCTATCTAAACGTCATTGTCTGCTTCTCTCTGGATATATCTAAATGCGTTTTCTAAGGTACGTTTCTGAGGACGAAACATTGACTGATAACTGATAGATACCAATTCATAAGAGTCCAATACCGTGAGTTTCACTGTTTCGTAGTCTACATACTCGTCGGGTGTATGTATTTGTGCATCATCAGTCATCGCCGGGAGCACCAGAACTACCCACTGGTTCACAGACCAGTCCAAGGCATGATATTAACAGAGACCCTGAGATATGTGTGCGGATCACTGTCCATTAATCTTGGCACCTGTGAGGATCGGCTTCGCTACACTAAACTCTTTCCTAGGTGAGTGTGTTCCTGTGTTTAACCTCTCTTTCTCTTTCACAAGCTCCTTTTTTTGATACAGTAGAATGGCTTTACAACAGGTAATTCACATTATTTGTTCAAAGACAGTCTCTAACATAAAATTGTTTGTTTGATGCAGTCTGTAACTCAGAATTCTTGGTTCTGATACTGTCTCTAAATCTGACTCCCTCGTGTGAATACAATCACTAATTCAGATTTCTTTGTGTTAATACAGTGCTAATTCAGACATTAAGATCTTGAGGAATTTTTAGGGAAGCCTTTTGACATTATTAATTTAATGAGAGTTTTAACTGGCGCTGGTAATTTTATCTTGGTGTGCTAGTATTTATTTGTGTTGTGAGTTTTGTTCTTGTTTGTAGCTTTTGTTAATTTTATCATAGGTTTTAATTGTGCGTTGTACATAATTGTTTTTGTTTGTTTGTACGGTCAAAGTTGCTCTGATACTATTAATACTAATTCAGATTTGTATGTGCTCACACAATCACAAGACTAAAAGAACTCTTCACCGTTGAATGGTCATGGGGAACTAAGTGTTTGATCAACTCAGTTACGACCTCTTTAAAGAGAGTGAGAGAGAGAGAGAGAGAGAGAGAGAGAGAGTGAGAGTGAGAGAGAGAGAGAGAGAGAGAGAGAGAGAGAGAGAGAGAGAGAGAGAGAGAGAGAGAGAGAAAGAGAGAGAGAGAGAGAGAGAGGAAGAGCCGAGTTGGTGCACTTGCTCTTACTCTAGTGTCAAAATAATTTCCAAGACTGTGTGAAGGGCCTTGAATCCAGGAGCTACTACGATGTCCTTCCTTGGATCAAACCTGATTATATCTCGCTCCTCAAAAATTGTATAATCCCTGTGTGTTTAGCTCTCTATCAGAAATAAAATATTTTTTCGATGTTATCGAACAGACGCAATAGCGTTCAAAGCTTCCAATGTTTCATAACATTAATGGAATTCAATTCCGACAAGCTAATGAATAAGACACATGTGTAATATCTGTGAATATTTGCTAATGAGACGTTTCGCCAACATGTGGATATTTCTCACTCCGGTACAGAGAATATATTATCAATTATCGAGAATTTCATTGACCGCTGTCACGAGACTGACACACCTCGAGTAGCAAGACCGTTACCAGAACTTGATGTAAAAGAATATCACGAAATCATCTTTTTTTTATAAACCTTGAGAATCAGGGGCAACTATGTACAGTAGCAGAATGTTTATTTCCTTAGTCTTTATAAACCAACAGCAGATGCCTGACGATGGAGACTTACTGGAACTAGAGGAGGTGCAGTAGCTGAAGACATTAGCAGTGGTGGGCAGTATCCACTAGTGAAACCAGATTATTACCTCTAGACTTCTCTTACTGAGTCCGATACGTATTCTCACTACTGATCTGGAAAAGACATATGTTGGCGAAGCGTCGCATTAGAAAGATACCCAGGCTGTTTCATAGTGTTGATTTTTGTGCGATCCAAACGTCTTGAATCACTATATACCTTATATGTATCTAGACGAGATTAGGTTAGGTCAATGGAAACTTATATTTACGTATAACTGACTGGGAATAACGAAGTATTTGAATCTACCGCAATAATGGTATATAATACAGTTAGGTAATCGACTGATGAAGCTTGCCTAACTGTTACACATGTGTTTTACTTATGTAAGATATATATAGACGGGTGACACATGAATGAGAGCGCGAGACAAGCATAATACACCAGAGCGCTAACGATATTATTTGTTGTTGGTGCTCGCCAGCATTCTTTCAAACCTATATCCATTTAAAGATTTTTGTTTGCATCAGGTGCTTATCGCTTATATTTTTAAGAGTTCAGTTGTAACGCTTATTTAAAGTGTTCTTTGTCGATAAGCGCCAACATGAGACGTAGTAGCAGTAGTGCTAGTAGTGTGTGTGTGTGTGTGTGTGTGTGTGTGTGTGTGTGTGTGTGTATTCCAGACACATTCACAAACATATATACACACACACAAACACACACACACACACACACACACACACACTCACACTGCAATGATCAGAGAATACCTGACGAGTCACAGTACGGGATGAGGTATCACAGTGGGCGTCTGTGACAAGAGGGGTTCCACAGGGGTCAGTCCTACTACCAGTGCTATTTTTGGTATATGTGAATGACATGATGGAAAGGATTGGCTCAGAAGTGTCCCTTTTCGCAGATGATGTGAAGTTAATGAGGAGAATTAAATCAGATGAGGATTGGGCAGGATTATAAAGAGACCTGGACAGGCAACTGGCTCCTCTAATTTAACCCTGCCAAGTGCAAAGTCATGAAGATCGGGGAAGGGCAAAGAAGACCGCAGACAGAGTATATGCTAAGTTGCCAAAGACCTGCAAACCTCACTCAAGGAAAAAGATCTTGGGGTGAATAAAATACCGAGCACATCTCCTGAAGCGCACATCAACCAGATAATTGCTGCAGCATACGGGCGCCTAGCAAACCTGAGAATAGCTTTCCGATACCTTAGTAAGGAATCGTTTAAGACTTTGCACACCGTGTACGTCAGGTCCATACTGGAGTATACCGCACTGGTTTGGAACCCACACCAGGTCAAGTGCAAAGTTTAGCAACAAGACTAGTTCCATAGCTAAGGGGAATGTCCTACGATGAAAGGTTAAAGGAAATCGGCCTGACGACACTGGAGGAGAGGAAGGTTAGGGGAGACATGATAACGAAATATAAAATACTGCGATGAATTGACAAGGTGGACAGATATGTGGACAAAGAAACAAGGGGTCACAGTTGGCAGTTGAAGACTCAGATGAGGCAAAGAGATGTTAGGAAGTATTTCTTTAGTCCTAGAGTTGTCAGGAAGTGGAATAGTCTAGCAAGTGATGTAGTGAAGGCAGGAACCATACATAGTTCTAAGACGAGGTATGATAAAGCTCATGAAGCAGGGAGAGAGAGGACCTAGTAGCGATCAGTGAAGAGGCGGGGCCAGGAGCTATGTCTCGATCCTTGCAACCACAAACAGGTGAGTACAAACAGGTGAGTACAAACAGGTGAGTACAAACAGGTGAGTACAAACAGGTGAGTACAAACAGGTGAGTACAAACAGGTGAGTACGCACATACCACCGTCGCTACAAAGGTTCTTCCGCAGTGTCATATATTTATTGTTTTTGCCAGTAATCATTCGAGAACTTATATTTATTATTTAAGAGTACATTATTTAAGAGTACATTATTTAAGAATACATTATTTAAGAGTACATTATTTAAAAGTACATTATTTAAGAGTACATTATTTAAGAGTACATTATTTAAGAGTACATTATTTAAGAGTACATTATTTAAGAGTACATTTCGAAATAACATAACAAATTACGTCACGATAAAAAAGAAACACAGATCCTGGAGGATGACACTATTATTGCAACACTTTACTTTTTCTCAGTTTCAATGATCTTTGAACACAGTAATGGTGTTCACATTACAGAGTTTCCTTTTTATATTTTTTATAACGAAATTGTACGCTTAATTCACCGTAATACATTATAAGAGCTGCAAGTCAACATTCAGTGTACACTAGATGGCATACCAAGAGAGATATTGAAACAAGTGTTCAGAAGCAAGATTCATCTTGTACACTTACGTGAAAACAATAACCAACAAATTAAAAAAAAGAATACAATTTCCTGAAAAAGAATGCGTTTTCCAGACAGTTGCGTTTAGTTGAGAACATTGTGTGTTTAGTTTACTGAAAGACCTGTAACTACTTGACGTCTTTTCTTGAGGAATTAATTATAGTGAGGTACCTAAGGAAGGGGCAGCCTCTCTGGGTTCGGAAGAGTGCAACGGACAAGTGAAGCAGCTGCAGCTATACTCATAACAAGAGGCATTCTTGAGCTTCCCCAGCGCTCGGGCTTGGCCCAAAGTTGGGGTGTGGCTCTAAAAGGATCTAATAGTGCCTTTGCACCTTCTGACATCGTCTGCTGCTATGCAGCTGCCACGCCCTTCGAGCCCAGTGTGGGCGGGGTTTCTGGCAGCCCAAGGTGCCTAGCTTCTTCCTCCAAGCACCGTGAGGGCTGGGAATGGGGCTAGGCCTGGAGACAGTTGGTCCCAGAAGACGAGGAGGTACTTGTACGTCCTCCCATGGCAGACACTAGTCTGAGACAATCCCTCGACAGGGAGACAAGGCCGGGCCATCTTTTGGAAAAGGCCCGGGCCGGGCGAGTATACCGGTGATCCTAAAACAGAACAGAACAGAACGGTATGGATTAGAACTCTTCAGCGACGTCTGATTTAGGCTTGATAAATATTGTAACATTCACTCACATTTTTGGAAACTTCATATCTGGTTAACCTCTCCACAACATTTTAACATGAAGTTGTATAGTTGTTAAAGTCACATGTGCGTAACACCTGGGAATCTTTATTGGAAAACGCTTCATGAACAGGTGACTATCGTTTTATTACAGACATGATATGCAACTACAGAAGACGATGAAATAATCTATCACTCTATAGTACAGAACTGTACACAGAAGTCAGATGAGGTAATCAGTCCCTCAACCTGGATGCCGATGTTCAGTATCAGTCTTGATAAATTCGAAGTATAGACAGGAAGATGGTCTCCTACGTACTGGAGTAATATGAGGCTCAGCAGATGAAGTCACGTCACATGTGGGCGGGACTCAGTAGTGATCCAGGTATTGCACATGTAACTAATTCCTCTTGTTGGTATTGTGTACCGTTACTGTAGTGACGTGTTTATGTGTATTGGTGCGTATATGTAAACGTGTGTGCGTATGTAGGTGTGCTCATATAATTATTGGTTTGTCTACATGTGTTTGTGGGTATATGCGAATGTACATGAGTTTGTGTGTACATGTGTTACTGTACGGAAAAATGCAGAGAAATAGGGTAATACGAAGGCAGCTATTGTAGAGAAAGTTTTTAGTGGACAATGTTTCTCTTGTCACTGAACAAAACATTGTATGATAAACTCTTGAACTCTTGTGTTTTGTCTCACTCTTGTGGGAATGTAATCACCATTTATATATATATGCAAGGAATTCGCGAGAGCATACGAAACATACACAAACACTGATCTCTGGCTGAAGGAGACTCGAACCTACGAACCTTAGGACAAGGTACGTAGTGCTTTACAATCTACTACACTGGACCAAGCACTGCGTACCTTGTCCTAAGGTTCGTAGGTTCGAGTCTCCTTCAGCCAGAGATCAGTGTTTATATATATATATATATATATATATATATATATATATATATATATATATATGTATGTATGTATATTTATTTTTTATTTAAGACAGACAATACATTATATAAATAAAAGTGTACAGTATCGGATCATACATAGCCAATATAAATTCTTCATTATCTAAACACACTGTACGTTTTACTTTACCCTTACACAAAATTTCCCTCATCACCTGTACAGTTCATCCCTGAACACTTATGCTAAATACAAGTTTATACAATATTAGACATGACAGCAATCAAAACAATGCAATATTCAGTAATATGTCAAATATATACACTTCACTCAACTTATAGATGTATTATGCCATTAGACATAATTCCATTAAAACAACATAAGACTGTGTAATTAATACAAAAAAAACAATCCTCTTACTCCTTCCCATCCGCTATTTACAATATACACACTGAAAAACTGCATTCAGTAAAAATTCAAACAGTAAACCTACCCCCCCCCCCTTTAACCCCATTTCACCATATTGTTTAACAAACTCACCATTGTTTATTTAATTAACTACTCGACAATAGTTATAAAAACCTACTGCTATCCTAACATCACAGTTGATAGTAATACAAGAACACAATATCGGATCTTCCACATACAATATTAAAGCAACAGTGTCACAAATAAAAACTCACCGCACATTTAACTCTGCGCGAACACAAACAAAAAATTCCTCATCACCTGTACAGATTGTCACGTTACATCGATGCCAAATAAAAATGTATACAATTTTAAATTATACATCTATCAAATAATGTACATTGCAATATGCTTTAATAGGCAGTTATATACACGTCACTCCACAGATAGATGTATAATACCATTATACATAAATCCCCAAACCCCTTTTCATCTGTTGATTACAAAATACACTCATACAAGTACTTAAGTAAAAATCTATACTTGATAAGACGTACACCGCTACTGCATATCATTAACTACTCCCGTTCCAACAAAATATGTTACAAATTGTATATTTACATAAAATAATACCTTATTATAATGCAATACGAAATACACTTAAATTACAATTGAAACATAAAGTAACAAAAAGGGAACATAAAACAAGCATGTATTTAATATATAAGAAACTTCACTTCACATACACCAGATTATACTATCTTTGTCTAACACCTTTGAAGACAAAAGGAGAATCCAGACAGACCCAAGTCACGCCTTGTGTCACCTCATACCATCAAACACACAAATACTGTATGAAGTACCTTCATACATCTTATACACACAATAATGTAGTGCAACAACACTACTTACATATTTTATTCAAACCTGTCTAAAAACATTGTGAAAAACATTTTACACAACCACCAAGACCACACACACACCACAAAAGAAGCATATTTGTTATATTACAAAACATACCTCACACGCTAACACCTAAACACACTTCCACACTCAAGAAACTAGCCCGCCGTTACCCCTTACTTTATACTTTAATCTCTTAAATCCTTCAACTTGAATCTACGATAACCTTCAGTAAATGCTGTCTCCCATCTTCCCCCATAAAGATCCCATTGCGACACTTAGTTCTATATATTGTAGCCCCTAAAACTTTTATCCTTTCCTCTACACCCACCTCCCTCATGGCCCAAGATGTATAAATAAAATCAGTAACCGCATTAGCAACCGCATTCACAACACCTGCTGACTCCACCCACCTATATCTAAACTTAACACCCTCAACACCTGTAACCCTTCCCCACCCACTAACCTAACTACTCTACTTAGCCAGACCCTCACATCTTCTAAACAAGTACAAAAGTACACCGCATGAAATATAGTTTCCGGACATCCACACGCTTTGCACTCCCCACCCTCCCTTAATCTCCTATTAAATAACATAACCCCAGACGGCAAGATCCCATGTAAAAGCCTAAACATACCCTCCCTAACACCTGGTTTTACACGCAGTTGGTGAAGACATTTCCTTATAGAACCCCACGCATACATAGGGTATGCCCCCTCAACTGCCGCCACCACAGACCCCCCCCCACCCTCTCAAGAACCTTCAATTTAAGCTGATCTGGATCCCTCACCGTCAGTAAAACTCGCAACATAGCCTCCTCAAACATTAGATCCCTACCCCTCCACCACCGTTGCATATCCTTGCTCAGACTTTCAAGGCCCACCCCCCTCGCCCCCTCCCTCAAAAACCCCCTTTTTAAAACACTCAACATACGCTTTTCAAGAGGTATAAGCCCCAGACCCCCCTGGTTAACGGGAAGCGACACCACCCCTCTACTTAGCCAGTCACAACCCGATCCCCATATAAATCTGAATACCCGCAGTTGCAACCGTTGCACCTCACACCGTCTCAATGGATATATTGCCACCACGTGCCATAGTTTGCTATACAACAGGACATTCGTGACTATAACCCTCTGATGCAACGTTAACTGCGCTGCTCTCAAACCGCCCAATCTTTTCAAAACCCCATCCACAGTGTGCCTCGAATTTGCCTCTTGTGCATCCCTATCATTCCGCATGTACACTATCCCACATATCAACAGCTGATCCACCACACTCCACCCGCCCTCTACAGTCCCACCATTATGTACGCTATCCCCTAGATCCAAATACTTGGACTTTACTACATTAATTTTCATCCCCTTAGCCTCACCAAAAACGTCTATCACCCTACCTACCTTATGTAAATCCCTCACATCCCTCACCAAGACAGTCGTATCATCCACATAACCCACTATACCCGCCTCCCTTCTCGTGCACTACCAACCCTCCCTCTCGCTATAAAAGAGTTCCTGAAGACATGCAAACAATATTTGTGACAGAGGGCATTCCTGTCGCAAACCCCTTCCCATCTGTATGCTAACACCTAGTCTTCCATTAACCTGTACTCTCATAACTGCACCCAGATACAAAGTTTTTGCCCAAGAAACAATTTCCCTCCCGAAACCCAACCAACGCATGAAACTCCATAATGCATCTCTCTCTACGCTATCGTAAGCAGCTCTCCAATCCAAAGCCAAGACACCCCCACCCCCCTCCCCCCTCTGCTCTACAAAACTCCTAATAACTCTATGACCTTCATACATTGACCTACCCGGTATTCCATATTGTCCTCTACTTTACCTAACACCTGTTTAATTCTGTTCCCGAATACCCTTGCCAATAACTTATAATCACTGCACATAAGCGATATTGCACGGTAGTCCTCTACCGTGGTCTGTCCACCCTTCGGCACTAATACAACAACAGCAGTCCTGCTCACCCATTTCCCCATTTTCCTTCATTACATTGAACAATCTGACTAAAAATCTTCTCAAAACTTCCCGGTTATTAACATAGAAATTATTAGACAACCCGTCTACACCCAGTGCCTTACCTAAACATGCACCTGCTATAGCTTGCCAAATTTCCCCTTCTGTAATCTGTCGTTCCAAAGTCTCCCTGTCTGTACCATCAAGCTTGCTTTGCACATAACCTCCCATTTCCCTTAAAGCATCATCTCGTATACCCAATTGTTGTGCATATGACCTAAACCATGCATCGAGATATCCACTCATACTCTCAGTCGACATCAATACCTGCCCCTCCCTATACCCTCCCATCCCCACATGAACAGTTAATCCAATCATCTCCCTAGCCGCTCTTCTCTTACGCTGTCCTCTCAACACACACGCCGAAGGCCTATCACCCCATAATACCTCCTCCATCCCCGCCAAAACTCGCGCACCATCAAATCTTTCATTTTGCAAATCCCTAATACTCTCCTTTAATCCCTCAATATCTCCCACTGGATAACTAACACTTCCACGTTCGTAGCAAGCTCTTAACTGCCCCTCAAGATAAGATTGAAACCCATACTTTAACCTATTATGTTCCCTCCCACTACGTATATAAAAATCCTTAATACCTGATTTCGCCACAGAGTCCCACCAAGTAACCAGATCACCATTCCCAGGCGCCTCTGCCTCCAACCCCTCCAAAATTGCTTAAATGACTGTCTAAATTCTTCTTCCTGCAACAACTTTACATTTAACTTCCAATACCCCCTACACCTTCGTGGCAACCCCTCCCAACCTAAATCCACCAAAACACCCCTATGATCTAACACACAAATACCCGAGTTCTGAAGTCGTCCATCACCACATACGACGGTATAGGATGTCGTATCGTCATCTTCACAGAGTATGTACCCTCAGGTACCCCCATATACGGACCAGCTGACCACCTTCCTGCAGTGACCGTGTGTATCATCCCGTGTTTACTCATGGCGAACCGTATATCAGATGCATCCGCCTCGAATGGCACATTCCTGATCTTCACCCAAGTGTGGTGGTGACGTGTACTTAGCTCTGTGAAGACCTGTTGTGTGCTCTCTGTGAATCTGAATCAGGATGCCCTCTCTTGAGCAACTTTACCAGCAGCTGAGAGAAGAGCTCAGAGTTGCTAAGCTGGAGATACGGCGATTAATGGAGGAGAACAAGAGGATTCGTAGTAGTCCTCCTGTTGTGAGTCCCCAGGTTAAGAGGGGAGCTTGGTCAGTGGCCGGGCAACATGGAACCAAGCTGAGGATCAAGAAAACGGTTGATGAGGCAGAAACAACGACAAACCAGAAGACTACCGTGGAAACTTCCAACCCATTCTCCGTGCTACCTGACGAATGTGAGTGTTCTACTGGGAATGCCACAACGAGCACCAAGGAAGCATTGGCAGACGTGAGTGAGACATCCCTAGAAACCCCAACGAAGACCATCGAGAACGTCTTGACGAATTCCACAAGTGGTGTAATGCTACCTGACGAATGTGAGTCGACTACTGGGAGCATCACGAAGGACGACGCCAAGGAAAGTAAAAACATTGTTATTGTTGGGGATAGCCAGATTAGGTACATGGATAGGACATTCTGCTTGAAGGATAGGAGTAGGAGGCAGAGAGTGTGTTTTCCTAGGGCTGGGATGAAGGATATTGTTAGCCGTCTGCATGACATCATGCAAGGTAATGGGAGCAATCCTATTTTCTGTCTCAGTGCTGGAGGCAATGATGTTGGCAGACGTAGGAGTGAGGACCTGATTAGCAGGTATAGGTCAGCAATAGAGATAATTAGGAGGAAGGGTGGGAAACCTGTCATATGTGGCATTTTGCAAAGGAGAGGAGTTGGAAATGAATGGTTGTCCAGAGTAATTGGTGTCAATTGCTGGCTGGACAAATACTGTAAGGAAAATGCGGTAACATTCATTGACAACTGGGACCTCTTCTATGGCAGAAATGACATGTATGCCAGGGATGGGGTTCACGTATCTAGGTGTGGGGTGGGAGCACTGGCCAACGCAGTGGAGGGAGCTGTTAGGTCTTTAAACTAGGAATAGTTAGTGGTATGGGTTTTGGCAGGAAAACTGTGAAGTCGCAGGGTAGTAATATGAGTACTAGGAGAACTAGTAATAGGCAAAATGAGGTAGATATTGGAAAACCAGTGGCACTAATTGACAAGGACAGTAATAGGTTTAGTGGAATAACAGAAAGGAGCAGGAAGGGTAAAGAGAGAGGAGGGTCTTTAAATATTTATTACACAAATAGTCGCAGTGCTAGGAATAAGATGGACGAGTTGAGACTAGTTGCTAGTGCAGGTAACATTGATGTATTTGCCATTACTGAGACGTGGTTTAATTCAAAAAGTCGGGACATGCCTGCAGAATGTCACATTCAGGGTTTTATATTGTTCCAAGTAGATAGAAGTGTCGGAAAGGGGGATGGGGTGGCATTGTATGTCCGAGATCGCTTGAACTGTTGCATAAAAACGGGTATTAAGTCTGAAGTAACACATACAGAGTCTGTTTGGATAGAATTTTCAGAGGGGCATGAAAAATTAATTTTAGGTGTGATATACCGTCCCCCAAATTTAGATAGGGACCAGGGGAGACTACTATGGGAGGAAATTGTTAGGGCCACAAGGCACGATAATGTAGTAATTCTAGGAGACTTTAACTTTAGTCATATTGATTGGAATTTCTTGACTGGGAATTTAGAATCATACGACTTCTTAGAAGTAGTTCAGGATTGTTTTTTGAAGCAGTTTGTGACAGAACCTACAAGGGGTAATAACCTGCTTGGCTTAGTTCTGGCAAACAATGAATCCCTTGTTAATAATTTAGAAGTTTCAGAGGAACTGGGTGCTAGCTACCACAAATCAATTACATTTAGCATTGAATGGAAGTATGATAGTAGGGATAACTCACTAACAGTCCCAGATTTTCGCTTAGCAGATTACGATGGGCTTAGAGAACAATTATCATCTGTTGACTGGGGTAACGAAGAGAGCTATCAATATGACAGTTTTCTGAACACTATACATGCTGCTCAAAGAACTTTTATCCCTTATAAAGAAATTAGATCAAATAGAAATGACCCAAAATGGATGAATAATAGGCTGAAATATCTACTAGGGCATAAGAAAGGAATTTATAGGCGTATCAAAAGAGGCGAGGGTCATCTTATGAATCAGTATATTGACATTAAGAGGGACATTAAAAAGGGGATAAGAAAAGCTAAAAGGGACTATGAAATTAAAGTTGCAAGGGATTCTAAAACTAACCCAAAAAGTTTTTTCCAGGTATATATAACAAAAGTCAGAGATAAGATAGGTCCCCTTATAAATAACTATGGGCATCTTAGTGACAAAGAGAATGAAATGTGCTCGATTTTAAATAATTATTTTCTCTCGGTTTTTACACAGGAAGACACTAATAATATTCCGGTAATTAATTTTTATAGTGGGCCAGAAGAAGATAAATTATGTAACATCACAGTCACTAGTGAAATGGTTGTGAAGCAGATAGACCGACTGAAACAAAATAAGTCACCGGGTCCTGATGAGGTTTTTTCAAGGGTTTTTAAGGAATGCCAAATGGAACTCTGTGAACCATTAACTAATATTTTTAATTTATCTCTTCAAACAGGTGTAGTGTCCGATATGTGGAAGATGGCTAATGTAATTCCTATTTTTAAAACAGGGGACAAGTCGTTACCGTCAAATTACTGCCCAATAAGCCTGACCTCAATTGTAGGCAAATTACTAGAGTCAATTATAGCTGAGATTATGAGAAGCCATCTCGATAAGCATAGCTTGATTAATGATACTCAGCATGGATTCACAAGAGGCCGGTCTTGTCTGACTAATTTATTGACTTTCTTCAGTAAAGCTTTTGAGGCTGTTGACCACGATAAAGAATTTGATATTATTTACTTAGATTTTAGAAAGGCATTTGGCAGAGTTCCGCACCAAAGACTGTTGAAGAAAGTAGCAGCTTATGGAATTGGGGGAAGGGTGCTCTCGTGGATCGAATAATGGCTCACAGACAGGAAGCAGAGAGTGTCCATAAATGGGGTTAAATCCGAGTGGGGATCAGTAACAAGTGGCGTCCACAGGGGATCAGTCTTGGGCCCGTTGTTGTTTATAATATATATCAATGATCTTGATGAAGGAATTACTAGTGATATGAGCAAATTCGCCGATGACACGAAGATAGGTAGGATAATTAATTCAAACGTAGATGTTAGGGAACTTCAGGAGGATTTAGACAAACTCTACTCTTGGTCAGAAAAGGGGCAGATGCAGTTCAATGTGGATAAATGCAAGGTTCTGAAGCTCGGGAGTGTCCATAACCCTAGCACTTATAAGTTAAATAATGTAGAACTTAGCCATACAGATTGCGAAAAGGACTTGGGGGTTATGGTAAGCAGCAACCTTAAACCAAGACAGCAATGCCTAAGCGTATATAATAAGGCAAATAGATTACTGGGATTTATATCAAGAAGTGTAAGCAACAGAAGTCCAGAGGTCATACTGCAGCTTTATACATCATTAGTAAGGCCTCACCTAGATTATGCAGCTCAATTCTGGTCTCCATATTACAGAATGGATTTAAATTCGTTAGAAAAGGGGGTTGTTAGGACTTTAAACTAGGATTAGTTAGAGGTATGGGTTTAGAAATGATAAATAATGAGTATGGATATATTGACTTATGCTCTGATATTAAGAATCTTAATAGTAACTGTCATGGAGTAACTCTGGGTAATGATAATTTCAGAAATTGTGTAAAAACAAAGATGAATAGGAAAAATGTGCAGAAGAAAAACCATATGATGGTATTTTATGCTAACAGTCGAAGTGCAAGAAATAAAATTAATGAACTACGTTTGGTAGCATGTGCTGGGAACTTTGATATCATTGCATTAACTGAAACGTGGTATGATTTAAAGAGTCGGGATATGACTGCTGAGTGTAATATTCAGGGATTTAAGTTGTTCAATGTGGATAGATGTAATGGGAAGGGGGGAGGAGTTGCATTGTATGTTCGAGAAAATATTAATTGTTGCATAAAAACAGGTATAAAAATAGATGGAGCAGTAACAGAGTCTGTTTGGGTAGAGTTCGTGGAGGGTCAAGAAAAACTAGTTCTAGGTGTAATATACCGACCTCCAGGCTTGGATCACGATAGAGGGAGACTTCTTTGGGACGAAATTGTTAGGGCTTCTGGACACAGTAACATAGTCATAGTAGGGGACTTTAACTTTAGTCAAATTGACTGGAATTCTTTGACAGGTAATCTAGAGTCCAGTGACTTTATGGAAACAGTTCATGACTGTTTTCTGAAACAGAGCGTAACTGAGCCTACCAGGGGTAATAATTTGCTAGACCTAGTCTTGTCAAATAAGGAAACACTCGTGAATAATCTGGAGATCACTGAAGAACTTGGCGCAAGTGATCACAAATCCATCACTTTTAGCATTAACTGGGAATGCAAGAATAATCATAATACAGTAAAAATCCCTGATTTTCGTTCTGCCGATTATAATGGACTTAGGGAACATCTGTCTAATCTTGATTGGGGTTCCCTAGCTAATGATTTTATTGACGATAATCATACTTATGAATATGAAGGGATCTGCTTTTATGATTGTTTTCTTAATAATATACACAGTGCCCAGAGTATATATATTCCCCAGAGAGAAATTAGGTCTAATAATAACGATCCCAAATGGGTTAACAGGAGGCTAAAGCATCTATTAGGGGAGAAAAGGGGAATTTATAGGCGCATCAGAAGAGGAGAGGTTAACCTTACTGACCAACATGTTCAGCTTAAAAGAGAAGTAAAAAAGGCGATTAGAAAGGCTAAACGTGACTATGAAATTAGAGTTGTTAATGAATCAAAGACTAATCCAAAGGGGTTCTTTCAAGTGTATAGGACGAAGGTGAAGGAAAAAGTAGGACCTCTGAAAACTGGGAATGGACAGCTGACGGATAATGAACTGGAAATGTGTTCCTTATTTAATGACTATTTTTTGTCAGTTTTTACACAGGAAGATGTAAATGAGATTCCAGTAATTAACAATTATTTAGTTCCCGATGAATTTAAGTTAACTAATATTACTGTCACGAGGGACATGGTTATTAAACAGATAGACAAACTGAAACAAAAGTCCCGGGACCCGATGAGTTGTTTTCCAGGGTACTTAAGGAATGCAAGATGGAGCTTAGTCAGCCATTAACGAGTGTATTCAATGCGTCCATCCTTACCGGTGTTGTGCCAGAGTTGTGGAAGATGGCTAATGTGGTTCCTATATTCAAATCAGGGGATAAGTCCACTCCTTCAAATTACCGTCCAATAAGCCTGACATTTATATTGGGCAAGTTATTAGAATCAATTATAGCTGACATTATCAGAAGTCACCTTGAAGAGCATAACTTGATAAATGAATCTAAGCATGGATTCACGAGAGGTCGTTCCTGCCTGACAAACTTACTGACGTTCTTCAATAGAACATTTGAGGCAGTTGACAGTGATAAGGAATATGATATTGTTTATTTGGATTTTAGTAAAGCCTTCGATAGAGTACCTCACAAGAGACTCTTAAGAAAAGTGGCAGCTCATGGTATAGGAGGTAAAGTTCTAGCATGGATTGAGGCATGGCTTGTCAATAGAAAGCAGAGAGTTACCATTAATGGAGTGAAATCTGAATGGGGATTAGTCACTAGTGGCATTCCACAAGGATCAGTTTTAGGCCCTCTCTTGTTAATAATTTACATTAATGACATTGATGAAGGGATTACGAGTGACATGAATAAATCTGCTGATGATACAAAGATAGGCCGTATAATTCACTCTGAGGAGGATATCAGTGAACTCCAGGACGATTTGGACAAATTAATGTCTTGGTCTGAAAAATGGCAGATGAAGTTCAATGTGGATAAGTGTAAGGTACTTGCCCTTGGTAATGAAAATAACCCTCGAAGCTATAATCTAGGTGAAGTAGAGCTTGATCATACAGAATGTGAAAAAGACTTGGAAGTCATGGTAAGCAGAAATCTAAAGACAAGACAGCAGTGCCTTAGTGTGCGCAACAAGGCCAACAGATTACTTGGATTTATCTCAAGATGTATAAGTAACAGAAGTCCAAAAGTTATTTTAAGAACATAAGAACATAAGAAACGAGGAACACTGCAGCAGGCCTGTTGGCCCATACTAGGCAGGTCCTTTACAATTCATCCCGCTAACAAGCATTTGACCAACCCAATTTTCAATGCCACCCAAGAAATAAGCTCTGATGTGCAAGTCCCACTCAAATCCAACCCCTCCCACTCATGTACTTATCCAACCCAAATTTGAAACTACCCAAAGTCCTAGCCTCAATAACCCAACTAGGTAGACTGTTCCACTCATCAACTACCCTATTTCCAAACCAATACTTTCCTATGTCCTTTCTAAATCTAAACTTATCTAATTTAAATCCATTACTGCGGGTTCTCTCTTGGAGAGATATCCTCAAGACCTTGTTAATATCCCCTTTATTAATACCTATCTTCCACTTATACACTTCGATCAGGTCTCCCCTCATTCTTCGTCTAACAAGTGAATGTAACTTAAGAGTCTTCAATCTTTCTTCATAAGGAAGATTTCTAATGCTATGTATTAATTTAGTCATCCTACGCTGAATGTTTTCTAACGAATTTATGTCCATTCTGTAATATGGAGATCAGAATTGAGCTGCATAATCTAGGTGAGGCCTTACTAATGATGTATAAAGCTGCAGTATGACCTCTGGACATCTGTTGCTTACACTTCTAGATATAAATCCCAGTAATCTATTTGCCTTATTACGTACGCTTAGGCATTGCTGTCTTGGTTTAAGGTTGCTGCTTACCATTACCCCCAAGTCCTTTTCGCAATCGGTATGGCTAAGTTCTACATTATTTAACTTATAAGTGCTAGGGTTATGGACACTCCCGAGCTTCAGAACCTTGCATTTATCTACATTGAACTGCATCTGCCACTTTTCTGACCAAGAGTAGAGTTTGTTTAAATCCTCCTGAAGTTCCCTAACATCTACGTTTGAATCAATTATCCTACCTATCTTCGTGTCATCGGCGAATTTGCTCATATCACTAGTAATTCCTTCATCAAGATCATTGATATATATTATAAACAACAACGGGCCCAAGACTGATCCCTGTGGAACGCCACTTGTTACTGATCCCCACTCGGATTTAACCCCATTTATGGACACTCTTTGCTTCCTGTCTGTGAGCCATGATTCGATCCACGAGAGCACCCTTCCCCCAATGCCATGAGCTGCTACTTTCAACAGTCTTTGGTGCGGAACTTTATCAAATGCCTTACTAAAATCTAAGTAAATAATATCAAATTCTTTATCGTGGTCAACAGCCTCAAAAGCTTTACTGAAGTTCGTTTAATATGTTTATTATGCACCCCATACCCATCCTGTGGGCGGTAGTCAAAAGGTTACAGAGGTACATAATTGGTCCAGGGACTGGACTCCAAAGTTTTGATAGCTGAGCAAGTTACAGAGGTAATGAATTCACAATTTACAAAGGTAATGAACTCAATTTACAAAGGTAATGAACTCCAGGTAGGTCTAGTCACAATCATGACAAGTTACAAAGGTATTTACAGATTACAGAGGTACGTAATGGGTCCAGGGACTGGGCTCCTAAAGTTGTGATGGCTGAACTAGGTACAAGGTAATGAACTCACAAGTTACAAAGGTAATGAATCCTGTAAGAATGGTTACTTACGTTTATACATGGCTACAATCATGAACAAATTATAGTGTAATGAGCAATTCACACTTCCACACCCGGTCACAACTGTAGTGAGTTATTGGTGCAAATATTGATTGTTGAGTCACACACACACACACACATACAAATTCATACACACACACACACACACACACACACACACACACATATTCTTCATTTCTTCAGTCATAGAGTAGTCAGGCCATGGGATAGCCTAGAAAGTGATGTGGTGGAGGCAGGAACCATACATAGTTTTAAGGCGAGGTATGATAGAGCTCATTGGGCAGGGAGAGAGAGGACCTAGTAGCAATCAGCGAAGAGGCGGGGCCAGGAGCTGTGAATCGACCCCTACAACCACAAATAGGTGAGTACAAATAGGTGAGTACACACACACACACACATACACAAACTCATACACACGCACACACACTCATACACACACACACACTCATACACACACTCATACACACACACACACTCATACATTCATACACACACACACACACACATACACGGGAACAGTCTATAGTTTTAAGGCGAGGTATGATAGAGCTCATGGAGCAGGGAGAGGACCTAGTAGCAATCAGCGAAGAGGCGGGGCCAGGAGCTGTGACTCGCTTTACTGAAGAAAGTTAATAAATTAGTTAGACAAGACCGGCCTCTTGTGAATCATTGCTGAGTATCATTAATCAAGCTATGCTTATCGAGATGGCTTCTTATAATCTGAGCTATAATTGACTAGTAATTTGCCTACAATTGAGGTCAGGCTTATTGGGCGGTAATTTGACGGTAACGACTTGTCCCCTGTTTTAAAAATAGAAATTATATTAGCCATCTTCCACATATCAGACACTACACCTGTTTGAAGAGATAAATTAAAAATATTACTTAATGGTTCACAGACTTCCATTTTGCATTCCTTTAGAACCCTTGAAAAAACCTCATCAGGACCCGGTGACTTATTTTGCTTCAGTCGGTCTATCTGCTTCACAACCATTTCACTAGTGACTGTGATGTTACATAATTTATCTTCTGATCCACTATAAAAATTAATTACCGGAATATTATTAGTGTCTTCCTGTGTAAAAATCGAGAGAAAATAATTATTTAAAATCGAGCACATTTCATTCTCTTTGTCAGTAAGATGCCCATAGTTATTTTTAAGTGGACTTTTGTTCTATAGACCTGGAAAAAACTTTTTGGGTTAGTTTTAGAATCCCTAGCAACTTTAACTTCATAGTCCTTTTTAGCTTTTCTTATCCCCTTTTTAATGTCCCTCTTAATGTCAATATACTGATTCATAAGATGACCCTCGCCTCTTTTGATACGCCTATAAATTCCTTTCTTATGCCCTAGTAGATATTTCAGCCTATTATTCATCCATTTTGGGTCATTTCTATTTGATCTAATTTCCTTGTAAGGGATAAACGTTCTTTGAGCAGCATGTATTGTGCTCAGAAAACTGTCATATTGATAGCTCTCTTCGTTACCCCAGTCAACAGATGATAAGTGTTGTCTAAGCCCATCGTAATCTGCTAAGCGAAAATCTGGGACTGTTGCTGAGTTATCCCTACTATCATACTTCCATTCAATTCTAAATGTAATTGATTTGTGGTCGCTAGCACCCAGTTCGTCTGAAACTTCTAAATTATTAACAAGGGATTCATTGTTTGCCAGAACTAAGTCGAGCAGGTTATTACCCCTTCTAGGTTCTGTCACAAACTGCTTCAAAAAACAATCCTGAACTACTTCTAAGAAGTCGTATGATTCTAAATTCCCAGTCAAGAAATTCCAATCAATATGACTAAAGTTAAAGTCTCCTAGAATTACTAAATTATCGTGCCTTGTGGCCCTAACAATTTCCTCCCATAGTAGTCTCCCCTGGTCCCTATCTAAATTTGGGGGACGGTATATCACACCTAAAATTAATTTTTCATGCCCCTCTGAAAATTCTATCCAAACAGACTCTCTTTGGATACTTCTATCTACTTGGAACAATTTAAAACCCTGAATGTGACATTCTTCAGGCATGTCCCGACTTTTTGAATTAAACCACGTCTCAGTAATGGCAAATATATCTATGTTACCTGCACTAGCAACTAGTCTCAACTTGTCCATCTTATTCCTAGCACTGCGACTATTTGTGTAATAAATATTTAAAGACCCTCCTGTCAGTGGAACGCCTTCCAACTGAACAAAAGAAACTAATGGAAAAATAAATAAATAAAGAAATGACTAGGAAAAATAAGAATTATGATTTTTGAGGATTTTACTTAAAATTTATATATAATAAAAAAAATGGCCTTCAGTTCTTGTAGTTGGGCAGGAGTAGGTATGGCCCTGGATAGATCTTCTGATATTATTGATGTATGTTATCCAGGGCGGATGGTGATAATCCGATGTTTTGGAATTTCCTACCACTTGGATGGAGCACCACAAGTAGAATAGGTAAGGGCCGGTAGTAGTAGAATAATGTTAATAAGTATTATTAACATATGTCTTGCTCCTTTATCTGGCGTCTATCCTGGAAGACCACGCCAGGAACAGAGCTGGTAATAAGAAAAAATAAACTGGTTACTCATGGTCATGATAATATAACATTTAAGAATTGAAAAGAATGATAAATGCCAAAATCATTACTGGTAACCAGCAAACAAAAGAAAGGAACAAACAGTGATACTCCTGGTATATCACCCTACCTGATTAGGAGAAGAGTGGAGGTGAAGTGACTCTCCAAACTTCAACCCACACCAGGTAAGGTCAATATTACGAGGAGTAGAAACTTTAACAAATCGGACACCAGGAACTAGTTTCGCCCCAGCCCGCCAGAGGGGGGGGGGGTGCACGCGACGTAACTAATGGTTCCTGGTTGCCCGAACAACCTTAACCCCACTTACATCTACTTTTCCCTCACAATACCCCCTTCCAAAACTTATGGACGGAGTCAATAAGCCAACGAACAGAGGGAAAAGAACTAAATACAACCTCGGCTCAGCCAATCTGAAAAGTGGTTTTCAGAGCCAGAAATATAAACGACTTTAAACTTGTAGGGCTGAATAGCCAGAGCCCATCTCAAGAGTCTGCTATTTGACCCTTTAAAGTTTTCCAAGTACATCAGTGGCTTGTGATCTGTTTCAAGCACAAAGGGTTTACCGTATAGGTAGTATTTAAATCTACTTATACCCCATACTAAAGCATAACATTCTTTCTCCACAGTGGAATATCTTTCTTCTCTGGGCAGAAGCTTCTTACTGGCGAAAGATACTGGGAAAGGTGTCTCCTCATAATATTGAAGTAGTACAGCCCCGAGTCCAGAATGGGAGGCATCTGTTCTGAGACAAAATATTTTATTAATATCTGGTAATTTTAGGACATGGGGTTTGAAAATATCCTCTTAATTTCTTCCAAGCTTTGCATGGCTTCCTCAGAACAACTAAGAGGTTCCTTGACACCCTTTTTCAAATAGTCTGTAAGAACTGAAGTTAAACTACTTAGATTTGGTACGAAACTTCTATAGAAGTTTATAGATCCATGGAAACTTCTTAATAACTTTTTGGTAGCAGGGAACGTACTTTCTAAAACAGCTTTGGTCTTATTAGGAAGTGGTGAGAAGTTGTTGTCAGATATAATGAACCAGAGGTATTGTACCTTATGATAACCAAGAAAGCATTTTTGTGGTTTAACTGTAAGGCCGTGAGTTCTTAGTCTTTTCAAAACAAGCGATAGTGTATTTAGATGGTCTTCCCAGACATTTGTCATGATATAAATATCAAAATACACTGAGACATTCTTTAGATCAGAAAGAACTATTCTCATAAGCCTAATATAGGTGGCACATGCGGTAACCAAGCCGAAAGGCATTGTGCGATATTGCATTAGACCTCTATGAGTAGGGAAAGCGGTGTATGGTTTCGAGTCTGGGTGTAATGGCACTTGATGGTATGCTTGTGAGATGTCTAATTCCGAGAAGAATTTGCAGTCATGGAATTTATACAAGTCATGATCAATTACTGGCATGGGTTCTGCATCCCATTTAGTTATAGTATTTAAATAACTAAAATCTTGTGCAAGTCGGTAAGAATTATCGGGTTTCTTAACCATAACAACTGGTGAACAGAAAGCTGATTTCGAAGGTTCTATGATGTTTAAGTTAAATAGTTTGTCAACCTCATTATCAAAAGTTTTCCGTAAGTGAACAGGAACAGGGTAGATTTTCCGCCTTACTGGTTCATGATCCGACAATTCAATCTTGTGTACAATAGTGGTGGTAAGTCCTGGTACCTCTGAATACGTCAGAAAATGTGTTTACTAAGGCACTTACTTGAGACTTTTGTTTATTCGACAAGTTGTTAATGTTGACATTTGACTTCTTTGGTGAGGGATCATGCGTTAAGATATCCAGTAGTTCCTTCGATTCAGTAAAAGACTCGTCATCTATAATACAAACTCTACATTCGTACGAATCACCACTTGTAACCAAGCCGAAAGAAGTAGTATCTTCGTCAAAGGAATTTACGCAAAGATTAACTTCTCTTCGATGGTACCGTTTCAAAATATTGACGTGATACATTCTTTCTCTACCCTTGACATCCAAGATATAATCTACCTTATTGCAGACCTTCACTACTTTATACGGTCCGCGCCAGGTAATTAGCAATTTGTTGGATTTGTCAGGTAGGAGAACTAAAACTTCATCACCAACATTAAACGTACGCTTGGAGCTTTTATGGTCAAAATAGGTCTTGTACGTTTCCATAGACATCTCTAGGTTTTTACCGACCAAATCGGCGGTTTCTTCCAACCTTTCCCTTAGATCTAAAAGAAACTGATAGCTGTTTTGAACCTCAGGTTTGATATCTTTGGACCAAAGATCATTCAAAATAGATAGTGGTCCACGAGCTTGGCTCCCATAAAGCAATTCAAAAGGGGAATAACCAAGGGAATCACTTGGAATCTCGCGCATTGCGAAAAGAGCACATAGTAAAAATCTATGCCAGTCCGTTGGTTTAAGAATACATAGTTTTTTTAGTATTGACTTTAGGATGGCATGTTGTCGCTCCACTCTTCCGTTACACATCGGATGGTAAGGTGTAGTGAAAAGAGGTTTAACACCCACAAGTTGATAAACGTGTTCCATTAATTCTGAAGTGAATTGTGCCCCTTTATCCGACAGAATTTCACGAGGTATACCTACACGTGAAAAAATAGAAAATAAGGCTTCTGCGACTTCTATGGACGAAATGGATTTTAAGGGTACCGCCTCTGGGAATCTGGACGCGTAGTCAATCATAGTTAAAATATATTTATGACCTCCTGATGAGCGAGGTGTGATAGGACCAACTATATCTACTGCAACCCTTGCAAAAGGGACTGAGAAAATTGGCATCTTTACCATAGGAACTCTCCTAGTTCTACCCTTCTGCGTGGAAAGTTGACATACGTGACACGATCTGCAGTACTTATAGATGTCAGAGGACATGCTAGGCCAGAAATATAGGTCTTTGATTTTATTATAGGTCTTCCTATGTGACAAATGGCCAGAGACTGGTAAGTCATGAGAAATCTTTAAAATGGTTTCACGGCAATCCTGCGGAATGACTAACAGGCTTCGACTAACGTCATTGGGTTTGTCCGCAGACACTATAGTCTTGTACAAAAGATCGTGTTTGAACTCAAACTTGTAAGAAAATTTCTTTCTCTGGGTCACCTTGCCATTTAAAGCTAACTTCCGAGATTCCTCTAAGGAAGGACAAGTCTTTTGAAGACCCTCTAAATCTATATGAGACAGCTCGATTGGCTTTCCTTTGGAAAGAACTAATGGGTGGATAGGTTTTACCTTAGACTGAGCTCTGGTAAGGACGTTAATTGAGTCTAGTTGTTGAATAGATTGTGCCACACGTAGTTTTCCACTGGTGTCTGAGTTGTCCAGTTCAAGTGACTGACTTACTAAAGGTGTTACCGGAGTTTTGTAACCATCAGCTCTGATAAAGTTATCCAACTGAATCTCATCTGGAACCATCTGTGAAGAAACAGATATTAGGTTCCAACCCTTCCTTGGAAACTCCAAATTCCAAATAGTCCTTCTCAGATGGGAAAGCAGCCCCTTGTATGTTCCCAACCAAAACAGAACAGAACACGAGGTTATCGGGGCAACTACGGCATCTACCCATCCTGAGAACCATTTGCACCTAACGAAACATCTGACTGTTGGAAAAGAATCGCTTCTTCTAAATAGTCAGTTAATTTAGTGGACTTATAACGTGAAGAATCTAGGTTAGGGAAAAGCTTACTTGAGATAACAATACAGGAACATCCAGTGTTTCTAAGAATGGTTGATACATTCATACCATTGACTGTACCTTCACTAAAAGGTGCGTTTATGTTTGATTCAGTGAAACATTTACCGACATTTTCACCTTTTTTTCTAGGACAGTCGGGACGTCTATGACCCCACTCATTACAGTTGAAACATTTTACTGTGAAGGACGTGGAATTCTTAGGTACGGAGGGTTTGGATCCCTCAGATTGCTTAGGCACAACAGGCTTATATCTGCTACGCTCTTTAGGGTAGTTATTATGAGCGCACGCATATATATCAGCAGCTTGTGCCATTTCCGCAGCCGTATGAATGCTTTTCTTTAATGAATATTCGTAAGTCAGAGTTTACAGAAGAAAGGAATTGATCTCTTACCATCAGGTCTCTTAAAGATTCGAAATCGTGGTCGACCTCAGCACTATCAATCCACGAATCAAATAATCTGAAAAGTGTTGCCAAGAATTGCATATAATTTTGATTAGGAGTTATTTTAATGTGTCTAAACTCAGACCTGTAATGATGAGTGGTTTTTTTGAAAGCCTGAAGTATAGCTTTCTTCAGCAGGCTATAACTAGAAATAACATCAGAGGGTAGAGTGGAATAGACGTTTAATGCTGAACCTGACAGTAGTAAGCCAAGCCTAGTAGCCCAAGAATCTGATGGCCAGTCACAGAGAGTAGTAGTACTCTCGAATCGAGTAATATATGCCGCTATGTCATCTTGTTCTGAGAAAGGTGGTATTTGTGGCATCCTAATATTAGGTTCTTGGGAAGGGTATTCTAGTACCCCTTCATCTATTTTCTGCTTAGATAGTTCTATCTTCTTGGCTTCTAATTCCAACCTTGATTGTTCTAACTCCCTCTGCTTAGCCTGAACTCTATCTTCTCTAGCTATCCTTTCCTGCTCGATTTTCTCTTCCCGAGCTAGCCTTTTCTCTTCAAAAGCTAGTCTTTCCTGTTCTTTTTTTTCTTCTCGAGCTAGTCTTTCCTGTTCCTCTTTCTTTTCTCGTGCTATTCTTTCCTGTTCTTTTTTCTCTTCAATAGCCATTTTAGCAGTAATGTAATTATCAAGGCTTTGTCCAGTAAATCCCATTTCCTTTCCAGCTTTCAACCAGAAATCTAAAGAATCCATCTTGAAAAAAGAAATATTACGCACCCAACTTCAACTGTCTTAATTAACACTAACAGAAACGTCTGTTACAAAAGAGGGACACAGTCCGCACACTTTAAACTTCCCAAAGTAGAAAATGAAATAACTATTTCTCCCTGGAATAATACACTTGTGGGCCCAATAGCCTTCACTAAGCAAAATACACACGGTTCACACAGGAGGGGTTATTATCAAAGTTCCCCAGGTCCAACAAATAGGTAAACTTCTAAACCGAACCTTAGAACCAAACAACGGTAAGTCAACCAGACTACCAGTAATGACTTGACACCTCAACTAACTCACCCTTTTCTATCTTAAATGTTATACTCACAACCAGTTGAACCATCAGGACGATGTTCCTTCAAGAGTCGGATCCTGGCAAGGTCGCCATTGTCAGTGGAACGCCTTCCAACTGAACAAAAGAAACTAATGGAAAAATAAATAAATAAAGAAATGATTAGGAAAAATAAGAATAATGATTTTTGAGGATTTTACTTAAAATTTAAATATAATAAAAAAAATGGCCTTCAGTTCTTGTAGTTGGGCAGGAGTAGGTATGGCCCTGTATAGATCTTCTGATATTATTGATGTAGGTTATCCAGGGCGGATGGTGATAATCCGATGTTTTGGAATTTCCTACCACTTGGATGGAGCACCACAAGTAGAATAGGTAAGGGCCGGTAGTAGTAGAATAATGTTAATAAGTATTATTAACATATGTCTTGCTCCTTTATCTGGCGTCTATCCTGGAAGACCACGCCAGGAACAGAGCTGGTAATAAGAAAAAATAAACTGGTTACCCATGGTCATGATAATATAACATTTAAGAATTGAAAAGAATGATAAATGCCAAAATCATTACTGGTAACCAGCAAACAAAAGAAAGGAACAAACAGTGATACTCCTGGTATATCACCTTACCTGATTAGGAGAAGAGTGGAGGTGAAGTGACTCTCCAAACTTCAACCCACACCAGGTAAGGTCAATATTACGAGGAGTAGAAACTTTAACAAATCGGACACCAGGAACTAGTTTCGCCCCAGCCCGCCAGAGGGGGGGGGGTGCACGTGACGTAACTAATGGTTCCTGGTTGCCCGAACAACCTTAACCCCACTTACACCTACTTTTCCCTCACACCTCCTCTCTCTTTACCCATCCTGCTCCTTTCTGTTATTCCACTAAACCTATTATTAAAGTGGTATAGGGGAATGGAGTTAAGGGAATGTGAGATTGTACTACGAGCTTTGTTGATGGTAAAGGAACGGAGGAACATTCGCATAAGGGTTTTAAGTAGGTTACTAGGGGGTACGTGCGCAGCTCCAGTAGAAGGTTTGTTCCCCATGTACTCGTGGGAAAATATATGGCTCCGATTTAGCAAGTTGAAATTACGGCCTAGGGTGCGTGAAGTCATGTTTCGTTTTTTACATGGTATATTGCCGTCAGGGGCAATACTACGATCCAGAAGAGTCGTGGTGGGAGGCGGGTGTGGGTTTTGTGGTGGGGAAGACACGGCTTTTCACGTTGTCTATTTTTGCGAAGGTTTAGAAGATGTCAGGAGTTGGTTGGGTAGGGTGGTACAGAGGGTGGGAGGCAGAGGAGTGCAGGTCCTGCGTGCGTTAAGTCTCGACATCGGTGGATTAGACCAGGACGTTGAACGGGCTTTAGATTATATTATCGTGGATTACATTTATATTTCGTGGGTAATGCGGGGAAAAGGGGTCAGTGAGGTGAGAAGGCGTGTCCTTGTAATAACGTTTTATCGTACAATGTGTAGGAATAGGGAATTGTATGGGAGGAGGTGGGATAAGGGTTTTTCGGACGGTTGTAAAAGGCTCACTCTTGAAACCCTTGTGAATCTGTGATAAATATACGGGCATGCCGAATAAGTTGTCGTGTAGGTCAGTGGGCAATAGCTGGCTCGTCTCTTGGGGGGAAGGATGTGAGTTGCGTGAATATGAGTTTGGGCATGAATGTTTTTTAGTTGTTATGGATGTGTGGTTGTAGATTCAGGGGTTAGGGTTACTTATTGTACCTTTTGTGTACAAAATGACTGGGATGCCTTTACATATTTGTTATGTTTTTGATGCTTCCTTTGTGTAAAGACTCGTTGTATTCTTGAGTCACTAGTTTTCTTAGTTTTGTTTTTGATTGTGTTATGGAGGTCCAGATTTTTGGGTATATGAACATGCATATATGTATGTGTATATGTGTATGTATATATGTATGTATATGTATATATATATATATATATATATATATATATATATATATATATATATATATATATATATATATATATATGTATATATATATATATGTATGTATGTATATGTATATATATGTGTGTGTGTGTATATATATGCATGTTTTATCCCTTCCCTGTTACTGTTCAATCTAGTCTGTGAGTCACCAAAGTATTAAAGGGATATAATACGTGTACATTACCCTGAGTTATCCAATTGTATCCTATAAATATCTAGCAACATTATGATTTTTGTTTGTGATTCAAACGTAGTTCATAGGTATCAAGATTGAACACTTATGGAATGGATGGAAATTGCTGACGATTAACATGATCGTCAATTTATATAATATTTATTATGTTAATGAATTTGTGTTAGAGTAAATCATTGAATTTGTGTCTAAGTTGGAATTTCTATAATCAATTGTATATTTTGTATGCAAATTACATAAACTATTGTTTAAACATCAATGTAACATGTTTGTATGATGTGCATGTAGGTTATAATGGGTTAAGTGGGGTTTCCACCAGTGTTATATTTGTTACACAAACAGTTATATCTTTTGGTATTGTGTGTGTTTAGTGAAACGTACGTATGCATTTTATGGTGTGTTTGTCGTATATATCTATACGTATTAGATGAAGATTTTTTTTTCTGGTATTTTTTTTTTTATATTTTATTTAAAACTCAGGTACAAAATATATGGGTACATAATCAATATGTAACAAGATACAGGCAGTGAACAATAATCAACTGTGACTACACAGTACTGAAGAAGCACATATATAATGACAGAACTGGCTGCTGCACTCAAATCAAGCACCGCTTGTACGTACTGTGCTTCACATGAAAAGGTGGTCATACATACATATACATATATATATATATATATACATATACACACACACACATACATATACATATATATATATATATACATATATATACATATACACATATATACATATACATATATACATACATATACACATACACACACATACATACATATACAACCCACCCAGTAAAGCTTACACTCCCCCCCCATGAAAACGTGCCACTTTCACCTTAGATACACAGTGACAAATCTCTTATACATACACATTTGTAAAAGCATTAAAAACTTCAATGACAATATATATATAAACACAATCCAGCCAGCTAAACGGAATGTCTGAACCTGATGGCTCACATCCACCATAGAACACAATCCACCCTACCCTCATATACCCTATGGTAATAATTAATATCGTGCACACTTCAACCCCCCCCCCATGCCTAGTAACTGTGTCTGCCGTCACCACTCAACCACCAACAGTCCTTGATAGTAATTAGCGTCTTATAATATATCACCCTAAAAACACGCTACACACATAAACCTACCACAATAATAAACAAATTTACACATTATTCCCTCCAGCAGACAGATTATTTACACTGTCGGAGATAATCTATACATCACATCCTACAGAGAATGGACAACATTAGACATCTAAAATAATATGACATGTGTATCACATGACCTGCTATTGCAGAGATTACTTACACTCCTACCCCCCCCCCCAAGTGAAAAACTGACCAGTTTCACCTGGCTATACACAAGATCAAAAACTCATTCACTTGAACATATATAATGAAAATGTGAAAAAAAACATCTGTAACAATATATAAGCAAAAACACCCCAGGCAAGATCTTACATTATATGCAATACCAAAACGTTCCAATAGTTAAAAAACAGGTATGAAACCTCATTATTATGACAAGTTCCATTGCTCATATATAGGTAGACATGTATAATTACAGGTTAAAATATGCTTATATACTAACATGCTTATGTACATCCTTACAAAACATGAAGGAATCCTTAGATAAATTATAATCATCGGTGTTCACAATAACACCAAGACATTACATTGAATACCACATTGAATATCACCTCAACATCCTTCCTCACACAATTCCACACACACTCACACAATCGACCTCTGCAACACCCCCCCCCCTGGGAAGGCCAGCCCGTTCATTCCCCTGACCGCTTATAAAGACCATAAATCCCTCAAAAGAAAGTCCCTGTAGCCCTCCGAGAAATCCCTCTCCCACCTCCTACCATATATTTCCCTGTTGCGACACTGTTCTATAAAAGGATGCTGCTATGGCCATCCTACGTTCCTCCGCCCCTTTGTCTCTCATTGCCCATGATATATACACAAAATCAACCATTAAGTAAGCCACTGCCCTTTGAACCTTTACCCCAACCCCACCTACATCTAAACTAAGAGCTCTCAAAACCGACAACCCTTTCCCCCCCACATACCGGATTACTTTCCCTAACCATTCCCGCACAATCCCTAGGCTTTCACAAAAATAAACTACATGAAAAGCTGATTCATCTACCCCACAAACCTGACACATCCCACCCTCCCTTATTCGCCTATTTCGTAAAACAACCCCAGACGGCAATATTCCGTGAAGAAACCTATACATTACCTCCCTCACGCGTGGCCGGATGCGTAACCCTTTTAATCGGCCCCAAATGTCTTCCCATGCGTACATCGGGTACACTCCTTCCGTTGCCACTACCACCCTAGGCCATATCTTCCTCTCCATGGACCCTACCCGCATGTTTCTCGGCTCTCTGACCATCATCAATAGACGCAACAACTCCTCACCATCTCTCAAATCTTGTCCCTTCCACCATCTCCGAAGATCTCCCTGCAGCATCCCCAACCCTCCACTCCCTTCCCCCCGAGCCCTTAGCAACCCATGTTTCACATATACACACTTCAACCTTCTTTCCAAATGAATTAACCCCAGCCCTCCCAAGGCCACCGGAAGTGTTACCACCTCTCTTTTCAACCAATCGCATCCTGAACCCCAGATAAAACGGAAAACTCTGCTCAACAATCTCCGGACATCCCCATACACCAAAGGGTACAAAGCTGCCACATGCCATATTTTACTGTACAAAAGCACATTGACCACAATGACCCTCTGGTGTAGCGTAAGATGTGTCGGCCTCAATCCTGACAATCTTCCCAATACCCTATCTACCACACCCTTTGAATTATTCTCCCTCGCCATCTGAGCATTACCCATATACACAACTCCACAAATTTTCACCCGGTCCACGACACTCCACCTCACCCCCCCACCCCCGCCCTCCTGCCCATCCCATTCACCCAATATCATGAGCTTTGATTTATGCACATTCACTGCCATACCTGTTGCCATCCCAAAAACATCTATAACTCTCTCCAGACCCTCCAATCCCTCCCTCCCACTCACTAGGACAGTTGTGTCATCAACATAACCTATGATACTGGGACTCCCACCTCGTATGTCCTCCCTTACCCCCTCCTGTATGCACATTTCCACTGCCCTATAAAACGGATTCTGTAAACATGCAAATAATATTTGTGACAACGGGCAACCTTGCCTCAATCCCCTGCCCATTTTCACATGCAACCCCACCCTCCCATTTATCTGTACACACATCCCAGCTCCCCGATATAAAGTACGTGCCCAATTCACAATGTCCTCCCCGAACCCTTGCCACTCCATGATTCTCCACAGAGCCTCCCTCTCGACACTGTCATATGCCGTTCTCCAATCCAACGCCAATACCCCACGTTCCCCCTCTTGTGGACCCTCAATAAACCTTCTAATAACCCCATGCCCCTCATACATTGATCTCCCCGGAATCCCATATTGACCCCTCACTATTACCTTTCCAATGACCTTTTTTATACGATTTCCCAAAATTTTTGCAAAAAGTTTGTAGTCTGCACACATGAGTGATATCATCCGGTAATCTCTCACTGTGCACTGACTTTCACCCTTTGGCACCAAAACTACTAGTGCTGTCGCCTGCAAAGGTCCCAACGCACCCCTCTCTTTTATGATATTAAATAATTGCACCAAAAAATCTTTTAATACTCCCCAATGCTGTATGTAAAACTCCGCAGGCAGCCCATCTATCCCCGGTGCCTTACCCCTGCTCATACTCATTAAAGCCGTCCACACCTCGTCCTCCACAATAGGCCCCTGTAACTGTTCCCTGTCGTCCCTGTCCAGCACACTCCGCACCCATCCCCCTGTCTCTCTTAAAGCCCCCTCTCTCACACCCACACTCCTCATATGTGCACTAAGCCAAGAATCAACATACCCTCCCATCCCCTCCGTTGTCACCAAGTCTTGTCCCTCCCTATACCCCTCGATGTCCTCAAGAACTCTCAAACCCACCATTTCCATTGCAACGCGCCGGCGCCCCTGCCCTCGCAGGACACACGCCGATGGTCTATCACCCCACATGACCTCCTCCAACCCCCCTAAAACCCTTGCCGCATCAACCTCTCATTTTGCACTTCCATTAGGCGTTCCTTCACTCCTTGTATGTCAGCCACAGGGGCTCCCATCCCCCCCCTTCCTCTCTCATAATACTCCCTTAACTGCCCCTCAAGATACCTAATAAGCCCATAAGCCAACTGATTCTCGTGCCTTCCCTGTCGGACATAGAACTCTCGAATCCTCGTCTTCGCCGTCACATCCCACCATCTCAACACATCCCCATTGACTTCCATCCCTTCCCATAAGCCTTTCCACCATTGTGCAAATAGGACCCTCCCCTCAACATCTTGAAGCAACCGAACATTCAATTTCCAATAACTCTTATACCTGTTCGGCCGACCCTCCCATCCCAAATCCACCAAAACACCTCTATGATCAGAAAAAAAGACATCCAAAACCCTTACACTCCGCACCACAGCTTTCCTTGTCACGTATATCCTGTCCAGCCCTGCAGCATACCCCTGCCTCACAAAGGTGTGCTGCACCTCCCACGCCGCCCCCCCCTCTACATCCACCAACCCCACCCCTGTTAACAGGTCCCTCAGAACGCCAGAACAATATCCTGCTCCCCTAGGTTCCACATCCTTGCGGCGTATAACGCAATTCCAGTCCCCTCCCACCACAGCTAATGCTGGAAGCGACCTTAAGTGATACACCAACACTTCACGTACAAACTCATTCTTCACTCGACTGTCCCCCTCCGCCGGACCATAAACACACACAAAAGACATCTTATCTCTTCCCCATGTCCCATCCACTCTTATAACCCTCCCCTCACCCCCCTCCTCACAATGATGTACAGTAAACGGGCTAGCCTCCCTCACCAAAATAGCCACTCCTCCTTTCAATCTCGTTGAGTGTGCCGCATATACAGTATACCCCTCAATCATCAACATACAACCCGGCTTGTGGTTGTGCTCTTGCACAAACACTACATCTACACCATACCTAATGAGCATCTCATGAAACCATTCACACTTCCTAGAATTTTTCAGACCATTAACATTTATAGAGAGACTCTTGAATTTGTCAATGGAGGTTTTCCTTTACGTATTGCACCACCTTTATCCCCCTTCCCCTTTATACGCCCTTGATCTTCAATCACCATTCTGTGATCTGCTTTCACATGCCCCTTGCCCCTGGACCCCCCAGGTCCATGCTCAACCACTTCAGCCCAAACCTTTTTGCCCGAACGCTGTGCCGGAGTGAGCACATCCACATCGTCCACGTCCGAGGGCACTGCCGCTCTCTTCCGTGACACTCGAGCCTTTCTTCCCGCCTCCACCTGGAAGCCATCCCCGTGCACTTCCGCCACCACTGTGCCAATTTGCAACCCAGCCTCAACCTGGGTCTCTGACATGCCTCCCCCCCTCTCACCACCTGGAACCCCAGCAGCATCCAGGGCACCCACAAGCCCCTCAACTGTGACCTCTCCTGGGGTCCCTAACAGGTCGTGGAGGACTGAATCAATGGTAGCCTCCACGGCCCTGTCCTCACCCAGTGACACCACATCTTTGGTCGCCGGTGCCTGCCCGGCAGTGCATGTCTCTCTCGGAAGAGTTACACACTCTTCCTCCCTCAAGGCCTCCTCGACCTCCACACTCCAAGCCTTGTTCAAGGAAACCGACTCAGGTCGTGCCAAATCCAACGTCCCAAGGTCCTCTGATGCCTCCTTATGCTGCTCCTTCGCCTGTGTACCCTGTTGCTTAACACACTGCGCAGCAATGTGATCATATGCACCACATAATCGACAGGTACGTTGTTGCCCTGCATAAGTCACCATTACTTGAGTCCTGAAGTCTTCTAGGAAAATATAGGAAGGAATAGGATGCCTCAATGTCATTTTTAAGGAAAAACTTCCTTCAGGCATCCCAGAATATGATCCTTCCTTCCATTTCCCCAATGTCGCCATATGAACAGTCCCAAACTTCTCGAAGACGGCAGGTAGGTCTGCCTCATTAGCCTCAAAGGGTACATTTTTTATCTTCACCCACGTATAATGGCGGGACACATCATGTAGCCTTACCGTCACTGCAGGATTCACTGGTACACAAAGATCTTGGAACCTGGCGACTATGTCCTCATATACACTTGCATTGAGAAATTTCACAAAAATTCTATATGCCCCGTTCAAGGCTACACCATACAGCTCTTCGTTGGCAATGCCGTATGTGTCCCTGATGATGGCAGGTAATAAAACTTGAGCTGAGTGGGCATGCACAGCCCCACGCACCACTTCAATGCCGACAGTGTTTACCCTTCTTCTTGCCGGCTGCGCCATTTTGAGAAAACCAAGTTGTCACTGGCTGACAGCAGAGGGCAGGCTCAGCTCACGTCCGCTCGTCCCAAAGGTTGAGCGACATTTTCTGGTATTTATGGTGTGTACCTCGTTGTACTCTATAGATTATGTATGGTGATGCTATTTAATTTTTAAGCAGCCTTGTATTTATGATGTTTTAAATAAAATAAAAAAAAAAAACTATTACTGTCCTTATCAATTAGTGCCACTGGCTTTCCAATATCCACCTCATTTTGCCTATTACTAGTTTTCCTAGTACTCATATTACTACCCTGCGACTTCACAGTTTTCCCGCCAAAACCCATACCACTAACTATTCCTAGTTTAAAGACCTAACAGCTCCCTCCACTGCGTTGGCCAGTGCTCCCACCCCACACCTAGATAAGTGAACCCCATCCCTGGCATACATGTCTTTTCTGCCATAGAAGAGGTCCCAGATGTCAATGAATGTTACCGCATTTTCCTTACAGTATTTGTCCAGCCAGCAATTGACACCAATTGCTCTGGACAACCATTCATTTCCAACTCCTCTCCTTGGCAAAATGCCACATATGACAGGTTTCCCACCCTTCCTCCTAATTATCTCTATTGCTGACCTATACCTGCTAATCAGGTCCTCACTCCTACGTCTGCCAACATCGTTGCCTCCAGCACTGAGACAGATAATAGGATTGCTCCCATTACCTCTCATGATGTCATCCAGACGGCTAACAATATCCTTCATCCCAGCCCTAGGAAAACACACTCTCTGCCTCCTACTCCTATCCTTCAAGCAGAATGCCCTATCCATGTACCTAATCTGGCTATCCCCAACAACAACAATGTTTTTACCTTCCTTGGCGTCGTCCGTCGTGATGCTCCGAGTAGTCGACTCACATTCGCCAGGTAGCATTACACCACTTGTAGAATTCCTCAAGACGTTCTCGATGGTATTCGTTGGGGTTTCTAGGGATGTCTTACTCACGTCTGCCAATGCTTCTTTGGTGCTCGTTGTGGCATTCCCAGTAGAACACTCACATTCGTCAGGTAGCACGGAGAATGGGTTGGAAGTTTCCACGGTAGTCTTCTGGTTTCTCGTTGTTTCTGCCTCTCCAACCGTTTTCTTGATCTTCAGCTTGGTTCCATGTTGCCCGGCCACTGACCAAGCTCCCCTCTTAACCTGGGGACTCACAACAGAAGGATTACTACGAATCCTCTTGTTCTCCTCCGTTAATCGCCGTATCTCCATCTTAGCAACTCTGAGCTGTGTACGAATGGTATATTACCTCATCTTCTGTACATAGTTCTGTCTTCAAGTTATGTCCTAGAATTTGTATTGATAAAGCCACTGGATGGTGAAACGTCTACAATAAAGATACCCAGATGTTGCACATGTGTCTTAAACTCTGAGCTCTTCTCTCAGCTGCTGGTAAAGATGCTCAAGAGAGGGCATCCTGGTTTTACAGCTCTATACATCACAAGTGAGGCCTCATTTAGATTATGCTGCTCAGTTTTGGTCCCCTTACTACAGGATGGATATAGACTCATTAGAGAACATACAGAGAAGAATGACTAAAATGATTTACTGTGTAAGGAACCTCCCGCATGAAGATAGACTCAAAGCCTTAAATCTCCACTCTCTGGAGAGGCGTAGAATGAGGGGAGATATCATTGAAGTGTATAAGTGGATGACGGGCATAAACAAGGGAGATATTAATAAAGTACTGAGGGTGTCGAACCAGGTAAGAACCAGGGATAATGGATTTAAGCTGGATAAATTTAGATTTAGAAAGGACATAGGTAAGTACTGGTTTTCTAACAGAGTTGTAGATGAGGAAATGGTATGGTGATACCGACAAGATGTGGAAAAAGACACTTATGTACAGTTCAGGACATTTATTAAAGGAAACGTTTCGCCACGAGTGGCTTCTTCAGTCCTAATACAGAGAAAACTAAGAAAACACACATATATATAGTGGCGGGAGTCAGGTGAGGTGATGCGTGGGTAGAGGTGGTAGTAGTAGTAGTAGTAGTAGTAGTAGTAGTAATGGAACTAAGGAGGTGAGGCTAGAGAGGGACCTGCTGGCATCAAGTAACACCAGTTCCCAGGATGGGTAATATCCTCTTGCTTAGTAATTTTGAAATACTGTAACTACCGGATTTTTGCTTTATAGTGTTACTGACAGAAATTAGTGCAGCTTCAATGCATTTTCTCCGTCTTAAGTCGTCTTCTTTAATAACTAGTTTAGCTTCATTGAATTTCATGAGGTGTCCAACATCGTCTCTATGTTGAACACATGCGTTTTTGCGGTCATCATTTCTGCAAGCATTTTTGTGTTCTGCTATCCTAATGTCCAGAGTTCTGGCTGTTTCCCCTACATATACTTTGTCACACCCCCCACATGGTATAGTGTAGATTCCTGCACTTGTGCCAGAATCATGCTTGGGTTTTTGTATCAGGTTCCTAATAGTAGTTGAAGAGCTGGTAGATATTTTAGCCAGTTTTCTGTCAAACATTTTTGAAACATTAGTGGCAACGTTGCTGACCGGTAAAACGATGTAACTTGGAGGCTTTTCTTCAATTTGGTAGGTGTTGGTCTTGCTGAGGATACGTGTTGCACGTTTCCTGCAGTCACGTATGAAGTGTAGGGGAAAGTGTAGTGAACTAAAAGAGTTGGTGATGTATGTACATTCTTCTTCGAGGAACTGCGGACTGGAAATTCTGTAGGCTCTCAGAAAGAAGCCAATAACTACCCCTCTTTTAGTTCTTGTGTCATGGTGAGAGAAGAAATGTAGAAGATCATTCTTGTAGGTAGGCTTCCGGTAGACTTTAAAAGAAAGTTTGTTTTCCCCTGTGCGTAAGAGAACGTCGAGAAAAGGTAACTGGTTGTCCTTCTCCTCCTCTAGAGTAAATTTAATAGTAGGTTCCAGAGTGTTGATGGTGTTGAGGATGCCCTGTACGTCAAGATTTTTGGGTACAATGACCAAAATATCATCTACGTACCGCATCCAAGTAACTGAACGAGGGATGTTATTGAGGATCCTTCTTGATTCCAGGTCCTCCATATATAAATTGGCAAGAACTGCACTAAGGGGGGATCCCATGGCTAGTCCGAAGAGTTGTTTGTACTTCTTGTCCTCGAACCTGAAACAGTTATAACAAACACAAAGTTCGACAAGGCTCACAAAATCTTGGCGGGGTACAGGTAACTCTGTATCATCTTTAATCACCCTGCGAAGAAGATCAATGGCTTGATCAACTGGGACATTGGTGAATAAGGCAGTCACGTCAAAACTTGCAAGTTTCTTATCACTCATGTCGAGATCCCTGATACGGTTAAGGAGGTCACCCGAATGCTTTAGATGAGCCTGACTGATTGTACCCAGGAGCTTTGACAAATATTTCGCCAAAACTCTGAGGTGGTCAGTCCCTCAGTCTGGAGAAGAGCATACGACAACTACTACTACAACTAACCCATCTCTTTGGGAAGGACCTACTTCCACTGGGGAATTCCGCCTACCAGTGACTACGCCCTCGTCTGCTACACCTGACGTTACTATATAAGCGCCAGGCTCCTTCCTTCTGCTTCAGAATCTCCAAGACTACTGTGCTCTTCACACCTACTCCTAGGTTGAGGGACTGATTACCTCATCTTCTGTATATAGTCCTACTGTCTTCAAGTTTTGTCCTAGAATTTGTATTGATAAAGCCACTGGATGGCGAAACGTCTACAATAAAGATACCCAGATGTTGCACACGTGTCTTAATTTCATCCTATACATGTGTTTGTAAGTGAGTACATGTGTTACTATACGGAAAAATGCAGAGAAATAGGGTATTACGAAGACATTTATTGTAGAGAAAGTTTTTAGTGGACAATGTTTCTCTTGTCACTGAACAAAACACTGTATGATAAACTCTTGAGCTCTTGTGTTTTTGTCTCACTCTTGTGGGAATGTAATCACTATATATATATATATATATATATATATATATATATATATATATATATATATATATATATATATATATATATATATAAGATGGGGTCCACCTCTGGTGTAAATTGTGGGATCCATAGCCTCGGAGAAGTGGATAAAAAGGCTTCAAGGAAAAATATTTGGATTTCTTCCTGAAGCCGTTTGAATAATCCACTTCCCCTACCACCCCATCTTTTGATATATATTTTTTTTTACTAATAGGAATATTTTATTACATAATATGGTACAGAAGATTTATATATATATATATATATATATATATATATATATTTGTGTGTGTGTGTGTGTGTGTGTGTGTGTGTGTGTGTGTGTGTGTGTGTGTGTGTGTGTATGTATATATATATATATATATATATATATATATATATATATATATATATATATATATATATATATATATATATATATATATATATAACACACTGGCCATTTCCCACTAAAGCAAGGATACTGCAGTTCAAAAAGGGCAACATCCCTCCTTCAGAATGCAAGCACTGTACTTACCACCTCAAGGACTCAAGTCTAGCTAACCGGTTTCCCTGAATCCATTTATGAATGTTACATTGTTCACATATTTACTTGAATATATCCGAGGCTACACTCTATCGCTAATGGCCCATTTGAACCTTTTGTTCGAGCCCTTATGACACCAATTTAACCTTTTGGTCGATTCCTAATGGCCTAGTGAACATTTTGGTCGATCAGTAATGGCCCATATACCATTTGGTCTAGTCCGAAATGACCCATCTGAACCTTTTGGTTAGTACGTAATGGCCCCATTTGAAACTTTGTCATTTTCTAATAGCTTAACTGAAGTTTTAGATCTCTGATAGCCCAGCAGAACCATTTGATCGACCCCAAATAACCCATCTGGGCCTTTTGGTATATCCCTATGCAACTTTTGTTGTTTTGTTTACGTTTGACTCCCTACACGGAGGACATCAACCCTCGCTACAACACTACGCAACTCTTCCAGTTCTTTAATACTCTTCCGTTGAATCAATCGTTTCTAAAGTCTAAACGACTTGTCAGTGTGTACAGCTCCTGGCTCCGCCCTATCAACCTTCTATAGAGTGTCGTTGTTGACTCATAGACTGCTGGGACCTTTCCCATTTATTAGTGATTCTGTTTATTGAACTTAGTAAAGCAACATTTCTTGGGTGTGAGGACTGAACAAATTGGAACTATTGGGAAATGTTGCAGTAGAGGACTACTCGATACATATATTTACAAGTGCATAGCACAGAGTCTAAAAAAGAAAAAGACAGAGTATGCCACTCAAGTTAATAGAATTGTGAAAACTGAGTCATAGAGAAAGACCTTGCACCGGGCACACACAGCTTGGTGGGTACGCTAGTTTCCCTTGGATGAAATGTGTTACAATGCTTTATAATCTCCTCTCTGCCTCTTGTTCTTCCGTTTTATGGCAGTGGTAGAGGTGGCGGCAGTTGTGACAGTAGAGACAGTTGTATTTATAGTTGTGGTGGTGGTGGTTATGGTAGTGGTGGTAATAGTGATGGTGCTGCTAGTGGTGGTGGTGGTGTTGGTGCTGGTGGTGATTGCTGCTGTCTTAGTAAGTGACATTTCGTTAACGATAAGTAAACACGATGCATGTTAATCCTGAATCGGAATAATGAATTTCTAGTGGGTGATTTCGCGTCCAGGTGTGATTGATTGTCGTGATTAACCTCTCAGTGACTGAGACATCTTGCCAGTCTATCTCTCTTTACAACTCACCCAAAAGATAACAATAAAAGTTATAGCAGCGTTTTGGTTCCTCCAGTAACATTATTACGTCCAAATTATGGATTAGTTGGGAAGTGTCCCAGGGACGGCAGTGAGACTTTCATTAATCTTCCTCATAATGTATTTCATGTAAATTATTTACTCGTTAAATGCTGAGGTAAACTAGTACGAGAAGCCCTTCAATAAATAACACCAGTCTCATGTAGAAATACACACACCAGAGGCGAGAAGCAAGTGGAACGTAGAGAGGGTTGGTGTAAGAGAAAGTGAGAGGTAGATTGGGATGGTAATTTCTGAATTTATGTGGAGTATTTTTTGCTTTGGGATTCGTTTCAGGTGCAGCATATATGTTCTGGCTGTATGCCAGAAGTACAACTCAGATTGCTACTATAGATGATTTATCATTACTAGAGAAAACTGTTATGTTATTGATAGGTGTAAGGAGCAAGTGGAAGGTAGATAGGGATGGTGTAAAGAGTAAGTGGATGTTAGAGAGGGAAGGGAGGATGTGAGAAACAAGTGGGAGGGTGAAAAAGGAGGCCATGAGGAGAATGGGGAGGTAGAGAGGAAAGGGAAGAAAAATAAATAAGGAGAGGAAAAGGAGGCAGTGGATTGGAGCGACAGTGATCATTGGAAAGGTATATTGCCAATTGCCCACCTGAGATTCAATTGGGTACCTGGCAGTGGAGGGTTTCTGACGCCTCTACACCTTTCCTACACATACTTCTATCCTGAAACACACAGACACAGACACAGATGGACAGAGACACACTCACACAAACACACACATACACACACAGAGCACACACAGAGCACACACACGCACACACACACACACACACACACACACACACACACACACACACACTCACGCACACACACACACACACACACACACACACACACACACACACACACACACACACACATACACACACAGAGCACACACAGAGCACACACACACACACACACACACACACACACACACACACACACACACACACACACACACACACACGCGCGCACACAGACACACACACACAAATACACAAGCATACACACAGACTTGAAGTGGAGGGAGAGAGGGAGGAAGAAACTGCAAGGAGAACCAAAGGGTGAGCATAGCAGCGAGAGTATAGCCAGTTGTGCACATCAGCCATATAACTCAGGCTGCAAATGTGCGTATCGTCAGTCTAAAATTAGCTCTCAGAAACTACAAGCCAGAGTTATTCAGGACCCTTTTCGCGACCAATGAAAAGTCTATCTTAAGAGTGTGCAGAAGCAGCCCGAATCCCAAAGAGAGTTGTGCAATGTCAGCAGTTAAAGGCCTTAAACAGAATGAATTAATAAGAGGTACTCAAGGAATTGCATCAGTCAAATAACCGAAAGTAGAAGGAGCCTGGCAGATATTATAAATAAGTTCAAAATACTAACGGGGCTTGAGAGGTAGATAGAAAGACCAAGAGAGTTGGAAGTTAGAAATACAGATTTAGTTACGGGAATTACTGGAAGCAATTCTCTAATCTCAGCATGATCAATATGTGGAATAAAGCAGTGAATGAGTGTGCCTCAGTGTATTGCTTTAAGAATAGTTGCGACAGAGGTCATGAGGCTAACAGTGAGTGAACCTGGTTACGAGGCAATGTCCGTAGCTGATACTCAATTATTCTAACAACAAATAAGAGAGAGAGAAAGAGAGAGAGAGAGAGAGAGAGAGAGAGAGAGAGAGAGAGAGAGAGAGAGAGAGAGAGAGAGAGAGAGAGAGAGAGAGAGAGAGAGAGAGAGAGGGAGTGCTCATACTATCATCATTTTGGGCAAATCTTCCCCCAATAAGAGGATATTTTTTGCACAGTTCAAACAGTACGAACTATAAACAACAACTATTTAATATAAGTGCTGTTCAAGTCATTGAAACCGAGGCGAAATGTTAGTACTGTTGCTGCCTTCACACATGTACCTGTTAAGTAAAATTACGGCAATCTAAGCGTCCCGACCTCTTCAGATACACGTCATGGATATGAGATTATGGTGTAACTGCTTACCGTTAATACACACATGTCAAATGTTTTCATTATATACAAGGAGATATAGGAACCATTTGTTTGTTTCTGATAGGGACGTCTATGTAACCGGTCCATCCTGGGTACATTCATCAGTGCTCACTGTTCCGAGATGCACCTGAAAAATAATGAGCCCTAAGGATCAATTTTTGGGAATTTCGTAAATTCATTAACAAAAGTGTTTTCCAGTATACCTCTGATTTTTATAACACCGTCATCTAAATACAGTCCATGAATTGTAATTACAACAGCCTCTTAATATGGGTATTACCCCTCTTTGAAAATTTAATTCTTGATGCACCTATTTCTGGATTCTTCAGATCCCATATTTTAATGAGGAAAGGAATGATTTTCCCTATTTTTTTTTTTACATTTACACAACAGACTTGTCACACTCTTGAGCTTGTGTAAACCTGAAAATATATTTATGTCAATGGTTAACAGTGGAAATATTGCAAGTGGTTACAACAACTGGGTCACTGACAATATTTAATTGCTGTTCTGGCCACTCAGTTTCCTTTCTGCCTTAAACAATAGAATACTGTGTACAAACTTATTGAAAGGGACAGCAATATGTTGGCTTATCTACTCCCTGAATGTGGCAAAAAAATTAATTAAGTGAAGAATTTTTGATGAGGTAAGCATGGATGTGCTCAATCTCTGCTACTTTATTTCTGACATAAACTATCTCGTTATTCTTATTTCTAATCCACTGAAATACAATTTCATTACTGGACCGAAATATAATCTTAAAGTGTGGCGGATGTCAACCGCTAATTTCACCAACACATACAGTAGAGAGTAGTTAATTCCAATTGATGAAGGGTCTTGTTCAGTTGGACGTACCTTTGTTTTTGGAAGTTAAGAGATTAATCTGCTGATTATTATGTGACAGATCCTTATGTCTTAGTCGAAGCATCAAAAAAATGTGTAATTCAATAGGAAAACCTTAATCAGATACCTTTTGTGGGACTCTTATACTGGCTACTTGTTTATAGTCCTGGGATAAGTCGTCCCATTGTTACCTAAAAGTTACAGGAAAATTTTCATCACATGGTACTTTTATTCTCCGTGCTTCTTGCATGAGAACTTTACCTCTTATGGTGATCGGAGTTACTAATTCTAGCGACGTCAAAGCACCTCAAAATTTCTGATGAAAAGGTATTTTAAATTGTTATTTCCAAATTAATTCCCAATACATTTCTAAATTGTGGATTCTTGCCCTCGGGATAATCTTGGTAAATTATATACTGATAAGAGGATGAATTACTGGTCCATTCTATTAATTGCATATTAGCATCATGAATTAGTTGATTACATTTCTTGTGAGTCCTAATTAATTCTGCTTCAGTTTGAGTTCCACCTAAAAACTTGAATTAAATTGCGTCGGCGTTGACTGTCTACATGGACTATTACATTTTTGTCTGGTTACCAGAAATAAAACTCTTCTCATTCCTGGTAATAGCCTGGAGTCAGGCCATATTAAACAGTTTACAGTTCTTGCTAGATTATTATCCCTGAATCTCCCATAGATCATATGCTGCTCAGCATTCAATCAGTTTTTGATAAGGTTTAAATGAGTATCACTCAAAGAGAAATTGAAAATTAACATGAAACAACACTTTAATCTGATATGTATGGCAATATGCGTAAAATAAGAGTGAATATTCCAGTGCTGATGGGGAATACTGTGATCAAAGTACAGCCTAACCTTACTAATAATTACGTCGCTCCGTCTTCCCCCCAGTAATTTGTCTGAGAGAGAAGTGTAAATGGTTTATCATCAATTACATCCTTCAAAATGCCGTCTGTTCATATCAGTAATCACACAGGCTCGGACTTCAAATAAATATATTTATGAGTCAGAAATTCCATAAATAGATGAGTGTAAGTAACAATAAACTGCATCGAAGGACCATAGGTAAGAACATACTGGAATTTATGACTGACACAGTAAGGAAGATGATACACAGGTATCACTATATCACAAGAATACACACACTGCAATCACCATTAATATCCTGAGGAGATACATGTACCGAATGATATATTAAGAGAAACAGGTCGAAAATCTATTAAACCATTAAATAACTAACTAAACGCATTCTTATCAGGCTGACCTTTGTTAGTGGTATTGTTAAATCCCTCACTGACTCCTAAACTAACCTAAATCACTGTCCCCAGAAATATGAGCCATGGACTGAGACAAAGTCTACTACGTATAATTCATGACTGATGCTTATAGCATCGCAACGTGTCCATGATAGGTACAAAGATTTTGTAAGAAATTATAGTCACTCTATCAACGTATTAATGTTTCCCATCTGGCACACACACACACACACACATATATATATATATATATATATATATATATATATATATCCTGAATCCATCCAAATGTGAAATCATCTCAGTCAGTCAACAAGTGATAAATGCAGTGAGATCAAAACTACCAGGAGCAGCAGTCATTGCCCCCACAAATGGTGTCTTGCTAGGAGCACCTCTGGGAAGCAATGCCATTGACACAATTCTCAGGAAGAAATTGGAAGAGTTAAGGAGAATGGAACAACGAATAGGCAATCTGGACACCCACGATGCCTTGTACCTTCTCACAAAGTGCTTGAGTCTGCCCAGGTTGACATATTTCCTAAGATGTGCACCTTCATATGATAACCCTATACTGCACGAATATGACAGTATTCTGAGGCAGATTTTTACGAAAGTACTTAACCTTACTCTAGAAGACGGGCAGTGGAACCAAGCTACACTTCCAGTCAGACTAGGAGGCATTGGTGTCCGCAAGTCATCACAGATTGCGTTACCTGCTTTTCTGTCCTCGTGTATTGCATCCAGAGAGCTTGTAGCAGCGATTCTCCCTGAACATCTTAGGGACAAGATTGGAGCCCAGGACCAAAAATTCATTGACGGAGCAATGATCTGGGATAATCTAACGGGCTCAGAAACCAGACCTGCTCCCCCCAACAACTACAAACAATCGCACTGGGATGGTCCAATAGTGGAAAATATAGCCTCAACGATGCTTCAGAGTGTGTCAGGGAAGGATAGAGCCCGCCTCCTGGCAGTGAGAGCCCCTCATGCTGGGGACTTTCTGTTGGCTGTTCCCAACTCCAGCCTTGGCACACGCCTCGACCCACAGACCATCCGCATCGGTGTTGCCCTTCGACTTGCCGCCCCTATTCTCGCCGAACACAGGTGTATTTGTGGCAGTGAAGCAGCAGACCGATTCGGGTACCATGGTCTTGTGTGCCGTAAATCCGAGGGAAAGATTGCAAGACATGAGGAGGTTAATAACATTATCAAGAGGAGCCTCACAACAGCTGGATGCCCAGCAGTAAGGGAGCCACCCCAACTATGCAGATCTGATGGCAGCCAGAAGCGTCCAGATGGTATCACCCTTCAAGCCTGGACAGATGGGAAGCAGGTGGTGTGGGACTATACATGTGCATCTACCTTGGCTGATACCTATCTCCAATACACCAGGGAGGAAGGAGGGGCAGCTGCCAGCTTTAGGGAGTCCCAAAAGTCTAGAAAATATGGAGAACTTGCCCATCATTATATGTTTGTTCCCATAGGCTCAGAGACCCTTGGCTCATGGGGAAAGAGTGCATCTAATTTCCTTAAGGAGTTGGGAAAAAGACTCATCAGGGTAACTAGGGATCCCAGGGCAGCTAGTTTTCTGTTCCAGCGGCTCAGTGCGGCTGTTCAAAGGGGTAATGCATGCTGCATTTTGGGCACACGCCCCAGCTCTGAGGAGCTGGATGAGATTTTCGCCTTATAATCGGTGATACACACGTAACAACATGTACCGTATATGCCACCTTTATATCAACAATGTATCTCTCAAATCTTCTGTGCCATATTATGTAATAAAATATTCCTATTGGTAAAAAAAAAAAAAAAACAAAAAAAAAAAAAATATATATATATATATATATATATATCGTGCCGAATATGTAAAACAGGTCAATTAGCAAGAACTCATTTAAAATTAAGTCCTTTCTAAAATTTTCTCTTATAGGTTTATAGATATATATTTTTCGTTAATGTTGATGTAAAAATTTATAATTTTGCACCAAAAGGAACTTAGAAAACTTACCTAACCTTATTATAACAAGAACAATTTATTTTAACTTAACCCAACTAAATATATTTTAGATTTGTTTACCGTAATTTAATATTAAACAAACACAGTGAAATATATTTTTTTCGTTAGGTTCAGAATGATTTTGGCGAAATTATTACATACACAAATTTTCACTTGTCCTATATGGCAAGATGAGCGTTGCTATTTAAGCCAAGATCGCAAGTTCTGCCTATTCGGCACGACATATATATATAAATATATATATATATATATATATATATATATATATATATATATATATATGTCGTGCCGAATATGTAAAACTGGTCAATTAGCAAGAACTCATTTAAAATTAGGTTATTTCTAAAATTTTCTCTTATACGTTTAAAGATATATTTTTTTCATTAATGTTAATGTAAAATTTTTTAATTTTTCACCAAAAGAATCTTAGAAAACTTACCTAACCTTATTATAACAAGTGCAATTTATTTTAGCCTAACCCAACTAAATATATTTTAAATACGTTTACAGTAATTTAATACTAAACAAACACAATGAAATATATTTTTTTCGTTAGGTTCAGAACGATTTCTGCGAAATTATTGCATACACAAATTTTCACTTGTCCTATATGGCAAGATGAGCGTTGCTATTTAAGCCAAAATCGCAAGTTCCGTCTATTCGGCACGACATATATATATATATATATATATATATATATATATATATATATATATATATGTGTGTGTGTGTGTGTGTGTGTGTGTGTGTGTGTGTGTGTGTGTGTGTGTGTGTGTGTGTGTGTGTGTGTGTGTCGTGCCGAATAGGCAGAACTTGCGATCTTGGCTTAAATAGCAACGCTCGTCTTGCCATAAAGGACAAGTGAAAATTTGTGTATGCAATAATCTCGCCAAAATTATTCTGAACCTAACGAAAAAAATATATTTCACTGTGTTTGCCCCATGCTCCAAGGGTCTCCGACCCTATTGGGATGAAGTTATACCAAGGGGTGAGGTCTTCATATCTGCGGATCTTCTGGGTCTCCCTGTGGCTGGCAGCTCCACCCCCTTCCACTACGGAGTATGGCAAGTAGGTGTCTGCCAGTGTGGCGGCACAGGTGTAGTCCCAGGCAATCTGCTTTCCATCCTTCCAGGGTAGCATAGTGGCTCCATCAGGAAGCTTTTGACTTCCATCAGACCTCTGTACTTGAGGTTCCCGTTGAGCTGGGCAACAGGCTGTGGCGAGACTTCTCTTTATGATATCATTGACCTCCTCATGTCTGGCATAGTTCCCTTCTGCTGTGTGACACACGAGACCATGAAGTCCGAATTTATCAGCTGTCGCCCTGCCACAAATACACCTATGTTCGGTGAGGATGGGGGCGGCTAGGTGATTTCAGAATATGCAAAACAACCACTGTGAAAGTATAGATAAATTCCAAACGCTTTCGTGACTACTCACATTATCAAGGAACTATGTGAGTAGGTGAGTAGTCACGAAAGCGCTTGGAATTTCTCTATTCTTTCACAGTGGTTGTTTTGCATATATATATATATATATATATATATATATATGGGAAGAAAATAAGTATAAAATAATTAAGGCAACCTTTTAAAGGTATCATTTGAGATATATATAATAAAAAGAATTTCAGCGTTCATTTAAGGAATATTTTGTAATTTAACCGAAAGATAAATCCCATAAAATACCGCTGAACCTTACCGGTTAGGCACTTTTAAATCAAATAAAAAAATGATAAAACAGTCATTTGGGATCCACTGGACTAGAGACTACCAAGTCTCCACTGGGAAACTACCAAGTCTCCACTGGGAAACTACCAAGTCTCCACTGGGAGACTACCAAGTCTCCACTGGGAAACTACCAAGTCTCCACTGGGAGACTACCAAGTCTCCACTGGGAAACTACCAAGTCTCCACTGGGAAACTACCAAGTCTCCACTGGGAAACTACCAAGTCTCCACTGGGAAACTACCAAGTCTCCACTGGGAGACTACCAAGTCTCCACTGGGAAACTACCAAGTCTCCACTGGGAGACTACCAAGTCTCCACTGGGAAACTACCAAGTCTCCACTGGGAAACTACCAAGTCTCCACTGGGAGACTACCAAGTCTCCACTGGGAGACTACCAAGTCTCCACTGGGAAACTACCAAGTCTCCACTGGGAAACTACCAAGTCTCCACTGGGAGACTACCAAGTCTCCACTGGGAAACTACCAAGTCTCCACTGGGAGACTACCAAGTCTCCACTGGGAAACTACCAAGTCTCCACTGGGAAACTACCATGTCTCCACTGGGAAACTACCAAGTCTCCACTGGGAGACTACCAAGTCTCCACTGGGAAACTACCAAGTCTCCACTGGGAGACTACCAAGTCTCCACTGGGAAACTACCAAGTCTCCACTGGGAAACTACCAAGTCTCCACTAGGAGACTACCAAGTCTCCACTGGGAAACTACCAAGTCTCCACTGGGAAACTACCAAGTCTCCACTGGGAGACTACCAAGTCTCCACTGGGAAACTACCAAGTCCCAAGTCTCCACTGGGAAACTACCAAGTCTCCACTGGGAAACTACCAAGTCTCCACTGGGAAACTACCAAGTCTCCACTGGGAGACTACCAAGTCTCCACTGGGAAACTACCAAGTCTCCACTGGGAGACTACCAAGTCTCCACTGGGAAACTACCAAGTCTCCACTGGGAAACTACCAAGTCTCCACTGGGAAACTACCAAGTCTCCACTGGGAGACTACCAAGTCTCCACTGGGAAACTACAAAGTCTCCACTGGGAGACTACCAAGTCTCCACTGGGAGACTACCAAGTCTCCACTGGGAGACTACCAAGTCTCCACTGGGAGACTACCAAGTCTCCACTGGGAGACTACCAAGTCTCCACTGGGAGACTACCAAGTCTCCACTAGGAGACCACTAAGTCTTTACTGGAAGACCAATAATTCTTCACTGGAAGTCCCTTAAGTCTTTACTGGGAGACCACAAAATCATCGTTCACTTTGGTCCCACTCACACGGGTTAAGATCGTTTCTTACACAAGCACTCTTCGGTCTCTCTTGCATAATCCACCCATCTCTGACTCGAATTTTACGTGATCTTTCTCAAGGGGTCCACTGGTATCTCACATCGGTCCCACTGTCTCGCATAAGAAACTAACCCTGAAGCAGTTTTTACCATCAAGAGGAGGATCCCGATGAAGGTCAGGATGTGTAGGGACGGCCACTCTGTCAACCTTATTTTTCTCAGCTCGTCATTTTGGTGTTTCAGAATTTTGAGATTTAATAGAGCCTCAGCATTTTCCACCTATTGTTCTTCTAGGCGACGAGTACATTCATGATTCTCTTGCGTTTCCAATGCTGCTTACAATCTGAGATCGTCCTTCTCCAACGCCAGTCTTTTAAGTTCATTTTCGCAATAATGAATCGACGTGACTTCTTCTTCAAGCTCTTGATATGCAGCATTAAACTCTTAAAATTTCATTTATAAATCTTAAACGTGACGATGCTTTTTGGCAACCGCTTCCTAACTTCTCAAAAGCTGATGCTAACATGTTTTCATGTGGTTAGCACACTTTGTTTTTTCTAACAACAGAATAGTAATCATTATTAACGTGAGCATGGGCCTTTGCGAGAGCATTGTACTTGCTATCCATCGACTAAATTTGATCATTAACCCACTAAGCCTCTTCTAATAGATCATCAACTACGATGGCTTTGAGGTTCCTCAGGTCATTCATGAATTCGATATTAAGTAGTTTCTGCCAGTATTCCTCACGTCTACACTCGGATAGTTGGTATTCCACCTTCCTCAGGGTCTTGCTTCGCCTCTCACAGTTTTCCACAGTATTTTCCAACAGAGAATGTTTGTCCTCTAACTGTTAAAATTACTCCAGTACTTTTTCCAGTTTTTTCTAGCTTTTAACTACGTTCTTTTGCAGTTTATATAACCCTTAACAGTTTTTCTCTATTTTCCTTTTCAGCCTTTAAAGCATTTTCTAGTCTTTCGCTATTTTCCTTTTCTGCTTCCAAATCACCGTGCAGATTGTACTCGTACCAAAGACCATCGGTCCGTTATTTATCGTATGAGAAATCACTGGATGAGTCACCGAATGAGAAACCACTGGATGAGTCACTGAATGAGAAACCACTGGATGAGTCACTGAATGAAATATCATCCGATTAGTAGTCATACAAGACATTATCCATTACGTCGTCGTACAATGGATCATCCTATAAGAAGTAGTTCAAGATCTCATCCGTTATATCGTACGAGATAAAATCCGATAAGTCGTTGTTCGACACCTCATCCGTTGATCAGTCGTACGAGACATCATCACATGATAAAACATCGTACGAAGGACCATTATACCATAAGGCATTGTTCGAAAGACCGTCATGCTTTGTAATGTCGTACGAGTCACCATCATACCATTAGTCATTAAATGAGAGACCCTGAAACCATAAGTCATCCTACTAAAGACGATCATCTTAAATGGTATGGTATGAAAGCATATTATCCCAAAAACCATCGTACAATGAAATGGGATCCCGTATCACATGGTAGCTGAATGTCCATGATATCCACTTGGATCACTTGTACGTTTAACCATGAAACCATTAAGAAGTTCTCGGACCTAGATGCCTTGCACAATTAGCAAGTACATTAAATAAATAGTAAGAGTCATTTTTCCTTAGTTCGTCCAGAACTTATATGACTGTTTATCTTAAGTGGACAGTGTCCAACTATATTAAGTTTACTATTATATTTGAAAGATTTAATTTATATTGGAATGATCCATGTGATAAAGAGTTTCAAACTGATAGTATTACTACCTTTCGTTCATTATACATTCGTATAATGTTTGAGGTAGAGACTCTTGAGAGAGAGAATTGCAAGGGATGGAAATGGAAACTTCAGATAGTGATGGTAGTGTGGTTTATTCATCACCGAGAGAGGTGGAGGTTGTATCCTCCGTCCAGTGAGTACCAGAGCACCGTGGTTCTTCACAGTGGTTCCTGTGGTTCTTGATAGTGGTTTATGTGGTTCCTGATAATTTATATATATATATATATATATATATATATATATATATATATATATATATATATATATATATATATATATGCAAAACAACCACTCTGAAAGAATAGAGAAATTCCAAGCGCTTTCGTGACTACTCACATTATCAAGGAACTATATATACATATATATATATATATATATATATATATATATATATATATATATATATATATATATATATATATATATATATATATATATTATTTATTTATTTATTTATTTTTTATTATCACACTGGCCGATTCCCACCAAGGCAGGGTGGCCCGAAAAAGAAAAACTTTCACCATCATTCACTCCATCACTGTCTTGCCAGAAGGGTGCTTTACACTACAGTTTTTAAACTGCAACATTAACACCCCTCCTTCAGAGTGCAGGCACTGTACTTCCCATCTCCAGGACTCAAGTCCGGCCTGCCGGTTTCCCTGAATCCCTTCATAAATGTTACTTTGCTCACACTCCAACAGCACGTCAAGTATTAAAAACCATTTGTCTCCATTCACTCCTATCAAACACGCTCACGCATGCCTGCTGGAAGTCCAAGCCCCTCGCACACAAAACCTCCTTTAACCCCTCCCTCCAACCCTTCCTAGGCCGACCCCTACCCCGCCTTCCTTCCACTACAGACTGATATACTCTTGAAGTCATTCTGTTTCGCTCCATTCTCTCTACATGTCCGAACCACCTCAACAACCCTTCCTCAGCCCTCTGGACAACAGTTTTGGTAATCCCGCACCTCCTTCTAACTTCCAAACTACGAATTCTCTGCATTATATTCACACCACACATTGCCCTCAGACATGACATCTCCACTGCCTCCAGCCTTCTCCTCGCTGCAACATTCATCACCCACGCTTCACACCCATATAAGAGCGTTGGTATAACTATACTCTCATACATTCCCCTCTTTGCCTCCAAGGACAAAGTTCTTTGTCTCCACAGACTCCTAAGTGCACCACTCACTCTTTTTCCCTCATCAATTCTATGATTCACCTCATCTTTCATAGACCCATCCGCTGACACGTCCACTCCCAAATATCTGAATACGTTCACCTCCTCCATACTCTCTCCCTCCAATCTGATATCCAATCTTTCATCACCTAATCTTTTTGTTATCCTCATAACCTTACTCTTTCCTGTATTCACCTTTAATTTTCTTCTTTTGCACACCCTACCAAATTCATCCACCAATCTCTAAAACTTCTCTTCAGAATCTCCCAAGAGCACAGTGTAATCAGCAAAGAGCAGTTGTGACAACTCCCACTTTGTGTGTGATTCTTTATCTTTTAACTCCACGCCTCTTGCCAAGACCCTCGCATTTACTTCTCTTACAACCCCATCTATAAATATATTAAACAACCACGGTGACATCACACATCCTTGTCTAAGGCCTACTTTTACTGGGAAAAGATTTCCCTCTTTCCTACATACTCTAACTTGAGCCTCACTATCCTCGTAAAAACTCTTCACTGCTTTCAGTAACCTACCTCCTACACCATACACTTGCAACATCTGCCACATTGCCCCCCTATCCACCCTGTCATACGCCTTTTCCAAATCCATAAATGCCATATATATATATATATATATATATATATATATATATATATATATATATATATATATATATATATATATATATATATATATATATGTCGTGCCGAATATGTAAAACTGGTCAATTAGCAAGAACTCATTTAAAATTAAGTCCTTTCTAAAAAATTTTCTTATACGTTTAAAGATATATTTTTTTCATTAATGTTAATGTAAAAATTTTGAATTTTGCACCAAAAGAATCTTAGAAAACTTACCTAACCTTATTATAACAAGAGCAATTTATTTTAGCCTAACCCAACTAAATATATTTTAGATTTGTTTACAATAATTTAATACTAAACAAACTCAGTGAAATATATATTTTTTCGTTAGGTTCAGAATAATTTTGGCGAAATTATTGCATACACAAATTTTCACTTGTCCTATATGGCAAGACGAACGTTGCTATTTAAGCCAAGATCGCAAGTTCTGCCTATTCGGCACGACATATATATATATATATATATATATATATATATATATATATATATATATATATATATATATATATATATATATATATATATATATATATATATATATATATATATATATATATATATATATATATATATATATATATATATATATCGACATGGAAAACATATAAATCTATAGGGGAAGGAAGGCGGGTTAGGGGTCGTCCTCGAAAGGGTTGGAGAGAGGGGGTAAAGGAGGTTTTGTGGGCAAGGGGCTTGGACTTCCAGCAAGCGTGCGTGAGCGTGTTAGATAGGAGTGAATGGAGACGAATGGTACTTGGGACCTGACGATCTGTTGGAGTGTGAGCAGAGTAATATTTAGTGAAGGGATTCAGGGAAACCGGTTATTTTCATATAGTCGGACTTGAGTCCTGGAAATGGGAAGTACAATGCCTGCACTTTAAAGGAGGGGTTTGGGATATTGGCAGTTTGGAGGGATATGTTGTGTATCTTTATATGTGTATGCTTCTAGACTGTTGTATTCTGAGCACCTCTGCAAAAACAGTGATAATGTGCGAGTGTGGTGAAAGTGTTGAATGATGATGAAAGTATTTTCTTTTTGGGGATTCTCTTTCTTTTTTGGGTCACCCTGCCTCGGTGGGAGATGGCTTACTTGTTGAAAAAAAAAAAAAATATATATATATATATATATATATATTTTTTTTTATTTTATTTATTATCACACCGGCCGATTCCCACCAAGGCAGGGTGGCCCGAAAAAGAAAAACTTTCACCATCATTCACTCCATCACTGTCTTGCCAGAAGGGTGCTTTACACTACAGTTTTTAAACTGCAACATTAACACCCCTCCTTCAGAGTGCAGGCACTGTACTTCCCATCTCCAGGACTCAAGTCCGGCCTGCCGGTTTCCCTGAATCCCTTCATAAATGTTACTTTGCTCACACTTCAACAGCACGTCAAGTATTAAAAACCATTTGTCTCCATTCACTCCTATCAAACACGCTCACGCATGCCTGCTGGAAGTCCAAGCCCCTCGCACACAAAACCTCCTTTACCCCCTCCCTCCAACCCTTCCTAGGCCGACCCCTACCCCGCCTTCCTTCCACTACAGACTGATACACTCTTGAAGTCATTCTGTTTCGCTCCATTCTCTCTACATGTCCGAACCACCTCAACAACCCTTCCTCAGCCCTCTGGACAACAGTTTTGGTAATCCCGCACCTCCTCCTAACTTCCAAACTACGAATTCTCTGCATTATATTCACACCACACATTGCCCTCAGACATGACATCTCCACTGCCTCCAGCCTTCTCCTCGCTGCAACATTCATCACCCACGCTTCACACCCATATAAGAGCGTTGGTAAAACTATACTCTCATACATTCCCCTCTTTGCCTCCAAGGACAAAGTTCTTTGTCTCCACAGACTCCTAAGTGCACCACTCACTCTTTTTTCCCTCATCAATTCTATGATTCACCTCATCTTTCATAGACCCATCCGCTGACACGTCCACTCCCAAATATCTGAATACGTTCACCTCCTCCATACTCTCTCCCTCCAATCTGATATTCAATCTTTCATCACCTAATCTTTTTGTTATCCTCATAACCTTACTCTTTCCTGTATTCACCTTTAATTTTCTTCTTTTGCACACCCTACCAAATTCATCCACCAATCTCTGCAACTTCTCTTCAGAATCTCCCAAGAGCACAGTGTCATCAGCAAAGAGCAGCTGTGACAACTCCCACTTTGTGTGTGATTCTTTATCTTTTAACTCCACGCCTCTTGCCAAGACCCTCGCATTTACTTCTCTTACAACCCCATCTATAAATATATTAAACAACCACGGTGACATCACACATCCTTGTCTAAGGCCTACTTTTACTGGGAAAAAATTTCCCTCTTTCCTACATACTCTAACTTGAGCCTCACTATCCTCGTAAAAACTCTTCACTGCTTTCAGTAACCTACCTCCTACACCATACACTTGCAACATCTGCCACATTGCCCCCCTATCCACCCTGTCATACGCCTTTTCCAAATCCATAAATGCCACAAAGACCTCTTTAGCCTTATCTAAATACTGTTCACTTATATGTTTCACTGTAAACACCTGGTCCACACACCCCCTACCTTTCCTAAAGCCTCCTTGTTCATCTGCTATCCTATTCTCCGTCTTACTCTTAATTCTTTCAATTATAACTCTACCATACACTTTACCAGGTACACTCAACAGACTTATCCCCCTATAATTTTTGCACTCTCTTTTATCCCCTTTGCCTTTATACAAAGGAACTATGCATGCTCTCTGCCAATCCCTAGGTACCTTACCCTCTTCCATACATTTATTAAATAATTGCACCAACCACTCCAAAACTATATCCCCACCTGCTTTTAACATTTCTATCTTTATCCCATCAATCCCGGCTGCCTTACCCCCTTTCATTTTACCTACTGCCTCACGAACTTCCCCCACACTCACAACTGGCTCTTCCTCACTCCTACAAGATGTTATTCCTCCTTGCCCTATACACGAAATCACAGCTTCCCTATCTTCATCAACATTTAACAATTCCTCAAAATATTCCTTCCATCTTCCCAATACCTCTAACTCTCCATTTAATAACTCTCCTCTCCTATTTTTAACTGACAAATCCATTTGTTCTCTAGGCTTTCTTAACTTGTTAATCTCACTCCAAAACTTTTTCTTATTTTCAACAAAATTTGTTGATAACATCTCACCCACTCTCTCATTTGCTCTCTTTTTACATTGCTTCACCACTCTCTTAACTTCTCTCTTTTTCTCCATATACTCTTCCCTCCTTGCATCACTTCTACTTTGTAAAAACTTCTCATATGCTAACTTTTTCTCCCTTACTACTCTCTTTACATCATCATTCCACCATATATATTTTATATATATATATATATATTTTATATATATATATATATATAGATATATATATATATATATATATATATATATATATATCGTGCCGAATAAGCAGAACTTGCGATCTTGGCTTAAATAGCAACGCTCATCTTGCCATATAGGACAAGCGAAAATTTGTGTATGCAATAATTTCGCCAAAATCATTCTGAACCTAACGAAAAAAATATATTTCACTGTCTTTGTTTAGTATTAAATTATTGTAAACAAATCTAAAATATATTTAGTTGGGTTAGGCTAAAGTAAATTGTTCTTGTTATAATAAGGTTAGGTAAGTTTTCTAAGATTATTCTGGGGCAAAATTAAATTTTTTTTACATTAACATTAATGAAAAAAATATATCTTTAAACGTATAAGAGAAAATTTTATAAAAGACTTAAGTTTAAACGAGTTCTTGCTAATTGACCAGTTTTATATATTCGGTACGACATATATACATATACGTGTATATATATATATATATATATATATATATATATATATATATATATATATATATATATATATATATATATATATATATATATATGCAATAAGATCACAGTAAACAGGTCGTCGACACCATGCCTAACCCTTCTAGGGTAGGGTAGGTGCCTGAGCCCGAGCCTTTAGCTCATAAGACTGTCATTCCCATTTGCCCCCTTGGGGCGGGGATGGCAGACCAGAGAGGCCTAGCTTGTGGCTAGGCCTGGGGACAGTTGGTCCCAAAGATGAGGAGGTACTTGTGCCTCCTCCCATGGGAGACTTAGGTCTCAGACACTCCCTAAAGAGGGAGCCAAGGCCGGGCCACCACTTGGAAAAGGCCCGGGCCGGGAGAATACCGGCTAATCCTTAATAATAATAATAATAATAATAATAAGTAAACAAGTGATTTTAAAATATGCAAAACAACCACTGTGAAATAGTAGTGAAATTCCAAGCGCTGTCGTGACTACTCACATTGTCAAGGAACTATGTTCCTTGACAATGTGAGTAGTCACGAAAGCGCTTGGAATTTCACTACTCTTTCACAGTGGTTGTTTTGTATCTCAGCGTGCTAGCGTGCCAGCGTGCCAGCGTGCCAGCGTGCCCCGTTGTGCTCCGTGTTTTCTCGTGTTTTCACGGTCGCTCTTACGTGCTAGAACTTTAATTTGTGCCATCAATCTTATACGATACATCCCTCTAGCGCCTGGAACCAATCTTGGGCGGAAGACATTATATACCGAGTCAAAAAAGGAGAATTAGTGTGCACTACCTAGCAGAGTTTACTGCCAGAGGGGAATCATAGGTCTGTGTTCCGTGTGCAAAATAATAATAATAGAACTTTTCTTTGTCAGAGGAAAGAAAGTCTGAAGATTGAGACACTTATGCAGCATATGGGAATCTTTATTCAGGAAACGTTTCGCCACACAGTGGCTTCATCAATCCAATTCAAAGAAGAAGGCGTAAGGAGAGGAGGAGTATGAGGTAATCAGTCCCTCAGCCTGGAGTCGATGTGTTCAGTCCATCAGTCTTGTAGAATGTACAGCATAGGGCCGTAGACGTGGCTTTTATACTGTAGAGAGGTGAGGTGAAGCAGGCGGAGGCGGGGTCATAGTGGTACCATCCACTAGTCGAAGTAGGTCTTCGTCCAAAGGTTGAACAAGTGTTGAAGAATTCTTTGTAACAAGATCCCATGATGCTGCTGTGTCTGACAGTTGTGATGAATGGTTTGAAAAAGCGACAAGTTGAAGATTGAGACACTTATGCAGCATATGGGAATCTTTATTCAGGAAACGTTTCGCCACACAGTGGCTTCATCAGTCAGACACTGCAGCATCATGGGATCTTGTTACAAAGAATTCTTCAACACTTGTTCAACCTTTGGGCGAAGACCTACTTCGACTAGTGGATGGTACCACTATGATCCCGCCTCCGCCTGCTTCACCTCACCTCTCTACAGTATATAAGCCACGTCTACGGCCCTATGCTGTACATTCTACAAGATTGATGGACTGAACACATCGACTCCAGGCTGAGGGACTGATTACCTCATACTCCTCCTCTCCTTACGCCTTCCTCTTTGTATTGGACTGTTGAAGCCACTGTGTGGCGAAACGTTTCCTGAATAAAGATTCCCATATGCTGCATAAGTGTCTCAATCTTCAACTTGTCGGTTTTTCAAACCATTCATCACACGAAAGAAAGTCTCCCTGATAATATTGTGTATACACAGTGTATAGTGTATACTACAGTGGCTCCCTAGTATAGATAATAGTATATAGATAATAAAGGCTAAAGTGTCATTTGAAAACAGGTGAATTTGTAAATGAAGTGAAAAGCCTATAGAGGCTGGTGCCAGAAGTCGCCAGAAACCTACCACACTGGTCAGTTGTTTTAAATCTTCCTGGCCTGCTAGTGTACTCGCATATAATCTAGGGATACCAGTGATTAGCAGAATACAGTTTTGTAGTACCAACTAACCAGTATTGTAATAGTACTTAGTGGAGTGGAGTGACTTTCATTAGTTTCTATTTTCTTGAAATACCAGACGTATACTGTGAATCTCATATAACCTGTAGTTACCAGCGGTCGCAATATACATAACGAGAAGCAAATATTACTACAGAAAAAGCGTCCTTCCTCCAAAATTTCCACCAGTCAACTATAGTGATAATATAGCATTTATTGTGGTGGAGACGGAAAAAACCTAGAAAAGCTAGATACAGTGATTGATAAACAAGGGTTGAGGTCGACCATTCGTCATTGTAGGAGCTGCCAGCAATCACCGGTTCTTCAACACGCAAGTTATACTTTTTGTTTTAATCAAATCAAATATTACTCGGGTAGATAACTTCCAGTAGATCCTTCATGTGTTAGCCCAAATCACCGACCAGTATGTTTTAAATAAGTGACCCACTCATCAGATCAGACTGGTTCCAAACCCTTGACTGGTCCGAACCCTCGACTGCTCCGAACCCTCGGCCAATTTCAAACGGATTCGTTGGACAATAAAGCAGACTGTAAACGGATGGGGTTGTAGGCGCCCTTATAAACACAAACAATAAATAAAAAACAGGAGCGTACTCCGGTAAGCTATCCTAACATACAAGTACAGTTAGAATTAGAAATACAAATAGCTAGAGCTTCACTTTAAGAAGGTTATTAATAGAGTATTCAAGAGGTTGCTAGTAGAATTACAGTATTTTCAACCATTCAAATCATTATGAAGCTCTGTGTAGTCTGCAATCAATCAAACAAACGGGCTTCCACATGGATAAATTGTCATTTTTGAGGAAATTGGTGTCACCCCCTTGTGCAAATATCCAAGAACTAGCTACAAGAAGTATTATAACAGGGAAGTGTTTTTGGGTATGTCCATAAGAACATAAGAACATAAGAAAGGAGGAACACTGCAGGAGGCCTGTTGGCCCATACTAGGCAGGTCCTTTTCAATTCATCCCACTAACTAAACATTTGCCCAACCCAATTTTCAATGCTACCCAAGAAATAAGCTCTGATGTGAAAGTCCCACTCAAATCCAACCCCTCCCACTCATGTACTTATCCAACCTAAATTTGAAACTACCCAAAGTCCCAGCCTCAATAACCCAACTAGGTTGTTAGGTAAGACACATATGCAACAGTTAGGTATCTTTATTATGAAACGTTTCATAATAAAGATACCTAACTGTTGCATATGTGTCTTACCTAACAACCTGTCGGTATTTTATACCATTTTAATGTTCAATCTGTCAGACACTGCAACACAAGGGTATCTTGGTACAGACCTGCAATCAACTTCGACAACTTCCACTAGTGAGAGGGGCTGGATTTGAGAGGGACCTCTCAACATCTGAGTTCTTACCTCTCCTACGTCTCACCTCTTGGCGCTATAAAAAGCCCCATCCTGTCACTTCTTCTCCATATTGTTTCATACTATGGAACAATGCTCTTCTCCAGACTGAGGGACTGACCACCTCAAAACTTTAAGGGTGATGGACTGATTACATCGTCTTCAAGTATCTTCTGCTTCTATCAACTTTTCTGTACTTGACTGAAGAAGCCTACTGTGTAGGCGAAACGTTTCATAATAAAGATACCTAACTGTTGCATATGTGTCTTACCTAACAACCTGTCGGTATTTTATACCATTTTAATGTTCAACCCAACTAGGTAGACTGTTCCACTCATCAACTACCCTATTTCCAAACCAATACTTTCCTATGTCCTTTCTAAATCTAAACTTATCTAATTTAAATCCATTACTGCGGGTTCTCTCTTGGAGAGAGATCCTAAAGACCTTGTTAATATCCCCTTTATTAATACCTATCTTCCACTTATACACTTCGATCAGGTCTCCCCTCATTCTTCGTCTAACAAGTGAATGTAACTTAAGAGTCTTCAATCTTTCTTCATAAGGAAGATTTCTAATGCTATGTATTAATTTAGTCATCCTACGCTGAATGTTTTCTAACGAATTTATGTCCATTCTGTAATATGGAGACCAGAATTGAGCTGCATAATCTAGGTGAGCGCTTGAGGTTCCTGAACCTGTATTCCCTGGAACGCAGGCCGGAGAGATACATAATTATATACACCTGGAAAATCCTAGAGGGACTAGTACCGAACTTGCACACGAAAATCACTCACTACGAAAGCAAAAGACTTGGCAGACGATGCAACATCCCCCAATGAAAAGCAGGGGTGTCACTAGCACGTTAAGAGACCATACAATAAGTGTCAGGGGCCCGAGACTGTTCAACTGCCTCCCTGCATACATAAGGAGGATTACCAACAGACTCCTGGCAGTCTTTAAGCTGGCACTGGACAAGCACCTAAAGTCGGTTCCTGACCAGCCGGGCTGTGGCTCGTACGTTGGTTTGCTGCAGCCAACAGTAACAGCCTGGTTGATCAGGCTCTGATCCACCAGGAGGTCTGGTCACAGACCGGGCCGCGGGGGCGTTGACCCCCGGAACTCTCTCCAGGTAAACTCCAGGTATATATATATATATATATATATATATATATATATATATATATATATATATATATATATATATATATATATATATATATATATATATATATATGCAAAACAACCACTCTGAAAGAATAGAGAAATTCCAAGCGCTTTCGTGACTACTCACATTATCAAGGAACTATGAAAGTAAAGCATCCAAGGAAGCTATATAAGGGGTCTGGCCAGCACCTCACTATCAGATCCCACAACGGTTAAACACGTGACGTGCGCCGATCCAACTTGGATAGGTCCTTTGCACAACTCACCCACAAACTATTCTACCTAAGAAAATTTAAAAATTATTATTTGACCAGTGTATTATTAAATTCTTCCCAAATTCTATTAATTATAAATGGATCTAATTTATATAAACCAAAGGAAATATTCATATTATTGTCAAAACTGCTTTTTATGAAACAAGATTCAATTACATTCCTGTCGACCATGGACTTGCTTGATACTACTTTCTCAACTTTTTGAAAATCAATTGGATGGTTAAAATCTCTTACATGAATAAATAGAGCATTGGAATCTTGTCCAGTTCTAATGCTATATTTATGTTGTTTTAATCTTAGTTCGAGATTTTTACCAGTTTGACCGTAATAAACTTTATCGCAAATTTTACAAGGAATCTTATAGACTCATCCATCAGCATTTTGGGGGGAATTCTTTATCAAAAGTTTTTTTACTGTATCAAGATTTTTGAATACAACTTTAATATTAAAAGTCTTAAGAAGAGAAGGCATATCAAGCAAGTTTTCATGGTAAGGGAGAACCAACATATTTTTAGTTGAATAAGGCTGGTTGTCCCTTTTTGGATTGTAAAAAGTATTTCTAGCAACTTTAAAAGATTTATCAATTACATTTCTTGGGTATTTTAAATCATTACCTATTTCATAAATTTTGGTTATTTCCTCATCATTCGCTGCCTGACTACGGTGGAGTGCGGTTGTGCCCAGCACCCCTCTGCTGTCTTTCAGGCGAGCTACCACAGTACATCAACAACCATTGAGTAGTGTGGACGTGCGCTGCTCATTTTGGGATATCAAAATGGCTGAACATACAGTACGGAGAGTAAATACTATCTGCATAGAGCTGGTTCGTGGTACGTTAAGTGGAGATACGATGAACGTACTTCTCCCTAACATCATCAGGGACACATATGGTATCCCCAACGAGGAATTATATGGCGTCGCTCTTAATGGTTTGTCAAGAATCTTCGTGAAATTTCTGAGAGCCGGCTTCTACACAAGAATTGTCGAGCAGTACCAGGAACAACGCATGAGTGTGAATTCAGCGATGGATGTTGTGTTACATGATGTTTCCAAGTACTACACATGGGTGAAGGTACGGAATGTACCCTTCGAGGCTACGGCGTATGGACTACAGGAGTTTTTTCGCAGTTATGGGACAGTGCATTCTGCAACCATGGGGGTATGGAGGGATGGTCCGTATGAAGGAATGCCGGAAGGTTCTTACACCCTTAAAATGTCTTTAACAAGGCCTATACCATCCTATGTAACGATGACCGGTTGTAGAACACAGGTTTATGTGTACTATGCGGGTCAGAGAAAAACATGTCGTCTGTGCAGCTCTTATGAGCACATGGCAGCCCAGTGTCCTAGGAGGCAGGCTCCTCGAATTCTGGAAACGCCGATTGTGATTCAACAGTCGTGTGATTTGGTGCCTGGCTCTGTTGCCTCTGGAGGCCGGAGGCCTGATCTCTGGAGCAAGGAGGTCGACCGGGAGGTGGCGGAGGAGGAGACGTGTGTCACTATCCCAGGGGAGTCGGGGGAGTCGAAGGTGTTAGCTGAGGAGTCTTTAGTCCAGGAAGCTTCGACTCAGGAGGGTTTACTGGCAGATGTCATCAAGGATTTTTTGGATGGGGATGAGCCCGGTGTAGAAGGTGTCCTCAGTTTATGTGAAGTTGGAGAGCTGGAGGGACAACAAATTGTGGAGAAAGACTTGAGTAAGAAAAGGCTGGAGTGTGTGGTGGCCGTGGAGGTACACCAGGAGGATTCGTCTGAGGGTGAGATGTGTGTAAGTGGAAGTTCTAGAAAAAGAACTGCGGCATCAGAGATAGACGAGGTTATTACCCCGGGGCAGAGGCCGGGGAAGAAGTCATGGGCAGCGGTTGTGGAGCCGATGCCACATAGTGCTAGAGGTGCGCCTGAGTTGCACAGTGGGAGAGGGAGGGGGGAGGTGACTGCACAGGATAACTCGAGTGGTAAGGGAATACGCAATGTGAAAAGTGCAGCGAGTAAATCCCAGCGGCATAGGGGAAAGCCGCCACTTCTATAATTTTCAGAAGTGTCACGCTTAATGTCAATGGACTTAAGACTGAGGTTAAGAAAGTTTGGTTGGAGTGGTTTTTACGGCGGTTTGATGTAGATATTTGCTTTTTGCAAGAGCATAATCATAGGGCTGGTTGTGTGTTGCGGTTAAAAGGATATCGGATGTATGTTACCAGTGGTTTGCAATTGAAAGGTGGGGTAGCAGTGGCGATAAAGGAGACCAGCCCCTTGCGTGTCATCGGCTGGGAAGAGGGGGGGGGTGGGAGGGTCGTGAGGGTGGATGGTGTCTGGGGTGAGAGTCGAGCTAGTTTTGTAGGAGTTTACATGCCAGCAACTAGCAATACCAGGGTAAAAGTAGATTTTGTCAGAGAGGTATTGCTGTATCACTTGAGAGGTTTGCCTGCTATAACAGTAATAGGTGGTGATTGGAATTGTGTGATTAGGAGTGGTGATGTCGAACCGAGAGGGGCGGGTTGTGTGCTGAGTGTGCTGAGGGATGTATTGCGAGATATTGGGGTTGTTGATGTGGTGGGGAGGGGGGGATACCTAGTGGAGCACACGTTCGTCCGTAGGGGATATGAAGCGCGATTGGACAGAATTTATATTAAGCAGGGTATAGATGTTGTGAGGGTGCAAACCTTCGATGTGGGGTTTTCGGATCACAGGGCGGTAATAGCAGATTTGATGTGGGATGGAGTGGTGCGTATTTATTCTGGGTACTGGAAATTAAATGTAAGGCTTCTTAAGGAGGAGGTGGAGGGGCCTTTTTTCAGTGATTGGTGGTTGCCTTTTTGGGAGGCTAGGGACAGGGAGATAGATCTGTTAGATTGGTGGGAAATGCAGGCAAAACCGGGAATAGCGAATTTTTTTAAGGTTAGGGGACGGGAAGAGGCGAGGTGGCGTTTTGGGTTGCAAAATTATCTGGAGGGACAGTTGCAAGATTGTTATGTTGGGGGAGGTGGTATGAGGGATGACATGGACAGTCTGAGGAGTAGGATCGCTGAAATACACAATGATAGGTTTGATGCAATTAGGGTTAGGGCGGGGTTAGAGGATGTATTGTGGGGTGATAAGCCGTCTGGGTTTGTTTTACGTAAATTTAGGGACCGACAGAGTGTAACCACCATTCTACAATTGGAGACAAGCCCTGGGGTGGGAGGGTATCCAGTGGGTCGAGTCCTATCCAATACTGAAAGTATGAGTCTCTATGCTGATAGTTGGTTTAGGGAGAAATGGAGTTGGAGGGAGGGGGGTTCCTGGGAGGGTATTTTTGAAGGGGGGTTCCATAGCATTTTAAGTGAGCAGGATAGAGTGGGGTTGGAGGTTGGTATAAGTGAGGTTGAGGTGGAAGAGGCAGTTTTCGGGATGAGTACCGGGAAAACACCAGGGATAGACGGTATACCAAATGATTTTTATAGAGCACATTGGGGGTGTATTAGGCAGTGCTTTGTTAGGCTATTGGATCATATGTTAACTAGTGGGAAGTTGGGCACATCGCAAAGTACGGGTGTCATAGTTTTGGTGCCAAAGAAGAGGGGGGGTAGAGAGTTGAGTGCTTACCGAGCAATATCTTTGATGTGTGCAGATTACAAGGTTTTTGCGAAAATTTTGGGTAATAGACTGAAGAAGGTCATGGGGTCGGTGATACATGGGGGACAATTTGGTATCCCGGGGAGGAGTATGCGGGTAGGTCATGGACGTATTCGGGATTTCCTTGAGGGTAGTAGTAAGGGAGGTATTCTAGGTCTGGATTGGGAGAAAGCTTATGATTATGTTGATAGGGACTTTTTGTTTGAGAGTATGGTGAGAATGGGTTTTGGAGGGAGGGTGGTTGGATGGGTGAGGACATTGTATGAGAATGCATCGATGAGAGTACAGGTAAATGGTAGGTTGGGTAGTTCAGTAAGCATGGGGAGGGGTTTAAGGCAGGGGTGTCCACTCTCCCAAATACTCTTTGCATGTATGCAGAATCCTTTCTATGTTCTGGTTGATGGTGGGATGGGAAGGATGGGGGAGAGAGGTGGATTTTGTGGGAATATTGTTGGTTATGTAGATGATACAACTGTTTTACTTAATGAGATAGAAGATTTAAGTAAAGTGGGAAGGGTAATTGAGATTTTTGGGAATGCTACTGGGATGAGAGTTAATAAGCAGAAATCACGGTTGTTGGAGGTAGGCAATTGGGTAGGAGGGACCTTGGGGGAGGAGTTTGGATGGATAACTGTAGATAGGCTAAAGATTTGTGGGATTTTGTATTTAGCAGATGTACAGGAGAGTAGGAGGGTTAATTCAGAAATGGTAATGGACAGAGCTTTGAGTAGGCTCAGGAGTCTAAGGGCCGGGGATGTAACCTTGCATCAAAGGGTTGTGGTGGTAAATACGCTGATTTATAGTAAGGTGTGGGGAGTGGCGGAAATTTACCCCTTAAGAAGTCAGGATATTATGGAATTACAAAGAAGAGCCTTAAGGTATGTGTGGGGTTTTGGGAGGGCGTGGTTGGGTAAAGATGTGGTAATGACTGCGGTAAGACAGGGAGGATTGGGATTGATTGCATTAGGGTCTAGGGTGAAGGCGCTATATGTGAAGCAGAGGTATATTCGGGCAGCGGGGGAAAGGGGTCTTCGGGTGGGGGAGGTGATGGGGGATATCCGCAAATGGTGGGGTGGCAGGGACTTAGTGGAGTGTGAAGATATGTTGCGGTTTATGTTAAAGGTACGCAATGTTAAAAAACTCAAGGTAAAACGGTTAGTGGGTGTGGGTCGTCGTCAGGAATCAATGCAAGGGATGGCAGTGTATCCCACATATGATTGGAGAGTGATATGGGTGGAATTTAGTAAATTAAGAATACCGGCAAGAGCGAGGGAATTAGTTTATAGATTTCTTATGGGGACGTTAGCATCGAAAGAGGTGCTAAGACGAATGGGTTTTGTGAGAGAGGCATTATGCGGTTTTTGTGGGGAAGTTGAAACGGCTTTTCATGTAGTATATTTTTGTTCTGCTTTGGAGGTGGTAAGATTGTGGTTGAAGAGGGTTTTCTTTTTATTGGGGGGGGGGGGACAGATATCAACCCTCAGGGCTTTAATGTTAGATATGGGAGGGGTACCCAAAGAGGTGGGGAGGGCTATCAGATACGTAATAGTTGATTACTTGCATGTTTCTTGGGGGATGAGGGAGGTGGAGGGAAACATTAGGATAAAAGCGTTGGCGGCGTGTTTTTATAGGACAGCATGTAGGAACAAACAATTATATGGGGGAAGGTGGGTAAGTAGTTTTCCAGAGGGATATCGTGAGCTTACTGTTGAAAGTCTACTCCGTTTGGTGACGGGGTGAGAGGCAAGGGGTTGGTCTCTTCAGTGGTGTGTCCTCTTGGAGTGATTGGAAGCCTGATGAGGAAGGTTGATTGGTTTGCAAGGTGGTAGATGTGGGTAAAGTTTTTTTTTTTGTTTTTTTTTTTTTTTTTTTTTTTTGTTTTTTTTTTTTTTTTTTTTTTTTTGTTTTTTTTTTTGCAGGGAGCCGTCGGGGGCTCCGGGGTATGTAGACCTTTATGAATTTTGTAAAATCACAGAGTCAAAAGTAGTATGTGATTTTCTGTTTTTTCTCTTATTGTTATAAGAACCATTTTATATAGGGGGTTTATATTTATATGTATATTGTGAGGATATGTTTTATACATTCGAATCTGATGTTAGAATTATCCTTGTCATGTCTCTTTTTTATCGTATTGAATGGGTACATAATGACCTATGTACCAAAATATAAAAGTATTTGATGGGGTTTATATATACCCTTCATTTGACTGAAAGGTCATATTATATATTGAGTGTTAATAGGTAACATTAATTTTGTGTGTGTGTAGGTGTGTTTGTGGGAACCAATGTCTTAGGTATAGTTCTATCATTGGATGTAATATTTTTTTAGTTTATTTGGTGAAAAGTCATTTAGTGCTTTATTTCTATGTATGATCCAGTTTGTTCTGTATGAACAAATGCACATACACGTATGTGTGTATGAGCATGCGTATATATGTATATATATATATGTGTATATGTGTGTATATATGTATATATATTATATGTGTATGTATATGTATATATATATATATATATGTATATGTTTGTAGGACTCATTCCTACATGTTTTCTATAATGACTCCGACTGTTTGTTTGGAAGTCGGTTGGTTGGGTTTTTTTTAGTAGAATTTGTTATATCAATGTGTTACAATGTTTTTTTTGTGTATCTGACATTGTCTGCCACTTCTGTTTTGGATGTTATGTATTTAGTTTGTCTAGTTTTTGTTTTTAGTGATAAGTCTTTTTTGTTTGTTTGTTTGTTTGTTCTAGTATAATCCAGTCTGTGCTGTAAGAACATATGTGCACTTACATGTATGTGTATATGTGCATGTGTATGTATATACATATATACATGATTATAGGACTTATTCCTACATGGTTTATGACTCCGACGTTCTATTTTGTAGTCGGTATGTTTTTTTTTTCCCGTAAACGGGTTGGGTTTCTTACGGTAGAATTTCGTTATATCAATATGTTAAAATGGTTTTTTTGTTTATTGTAGTGTACTGACATTGTCTGTCACGGTTTTGGATTTGCTAATTGTCGGCTTGTATCAAGTGTAATGTTGTTTTTAAATAAAATATAAAAAAAAAATTTCCTCATCTATGAACTCAGGACTACAAATTCGTAAAGCTCTCAAAAACATTGATGAGAAAACAGACAGTTTGACTCTATCTTGATGCGAGGAATAATAGTGGACATAGTTCCTTGAGTAGTCACGAAAGCGCTTGGAATTTCTCTATTCTTTCAGAGTGGTTGTTTTGCATATTCTGAAATCACCTGTTTACTGTGATCTTATTGCATATATATATATATATATATATATATATATATATATATATATATATATATATATATATATATATATGCTAGACTTATATATATATATATATATATATATATATATATATATATATATATATAAACACTGCTCTCTGGCTGAAGGAGACTCGAACCTATAAACCTTGGAACAAGGTACGCAGTGCTTTACCAATCTACCCACACTGAACCAATACCTTGGAGTCCAGCTTGCGCTAGACTTTGATCCAAGGCAGCCAGCTTTCAGGGAGAAGGCTTACAGCTTTTCATCATCAGTGTTTGTGTATATTTCGCCTGCTCTTGCGAATTCCTTGCATTGTTAATATCTCTAGTAAGGCTGATGCAGGGGATGAGATGAAAAGCTGTAAGCCTTCTTCTCCCTGAAAGCTGGCTGCCTTGGATCAAAGTCTAGCGCAAGCTGGACTCCAAGGTATTGGTCCAGTGTGGGTAGGTTGGTAAAGCACTGCGTACCTTGTTCCAAGGTTCGTAGGTTCGAGTCTCCTTTAGCCAGAGATCAGTGTTTGCGTATATTTCGCCTGCTCTTGCGAATTCCTTGCATTGTTAATATCTCTAGTAAGGCTGATGCATGCAGGGGATGAGATGAATAGCTGTAAGCCTTCTTCCTGAAAGCTGGCTGCCTTGGATCAAAGTCTAGCGCAAGCTGGACTCCAAGGTATTGGTCCAATGTGAGTAGGTTGGTAAAACACTGCGTACCTTGTTCCAAGGTTCGTAGGTTCGAGTCTCCTTCAGCCAGAGATCAGTGTTTGTGTATATTTCGCCTGCTCTTGCGAATTCCTTGCATATATATATATATATATATATATATATATATATATATATATATATATATATATATATATATATATATATATATATATAGTTAGATGGGATCGACCTCTATGTAAATTGCGGGACCCATAGCTTCGGAGAAGCAGATAAAAAGTCTTCAAAGAAGAATATATATTGTCACGTGTTTGTCACTGATTATAATGCGAAAATCTCATCCAGCTCCTCAGAGCTGGAGCGCATGCCTAAGATACAGCAGGCATTACCCCTCTGAACAGCAGCGCTGAGTCGCTGGAACAGAAAACAAGCGTCCCTGGGATTCCTATTTATCCTGATGAGTCTTTTGCCTAGCTCCTCAAGGAGCTTAGATGCACTCGTTCCACATGAGCTAAGGTCTCCGAGTTTCTGGGAACAAACACATAATGATGGGCAAGTTCTCCATATTTTATATTTTTTGGGACTCACTGAAGCTGGCAGCTGCCCCTCCTTTCTCCCTGGTGTATTGGAGATAGGTATAACCAAGGTAGATGCACATGTGTAGTCCCATTCCGCCTGCTTCTCGTCTGTCCAGGCTTGAAAGGTGATACCATCTGGATGCATTTGGCTGCCATCAGATCTGCATAGTTGGGGTGGCTCTTTTATTGCTGGGCATCCGGCTGTTGTGAGGCTCCTCTTGTTGAAGTTATTAACTTCATGTCTTGCAATCTTTCCCTCGGATTTACGGCACACAAGACCATGGTACCTGAATCGGTCTGCTGCTTCTCTGCCACAAATACACCTGTGTTCGGCGAGAATGGGGGCGGCAAGTCGAAGGGCAGCACCAATGCAAATGGTCTGTGGGTCGAAACGTGTGCCAAGGCTGGAGTTGGGAAGACCCAACAGAAAGCCGTCTGCATGAGGAGCTCTTACCGCCAGGAGGCGGGCTCTATCCTTCCCTGATACATGCCGAAGCATTGTTGCTGCTATGTTCTCCACTGTTGGCCCATCCAAGTGTGACTGTTTATAGTTGTTGGGGGGGGGTGCAGGTCTATTTTCAGAGCCAGTTAGATTATTCCAGATCATGGCTCCAACAAAGTACTTTTGGTCACGGACTCCAATCTTGTTCCTGAGGTCTTCAAGGAGAATCGCTGTTGTAAGTCCACTGGATGCAATGCATGAAGACAGTGAGGACACCAATGCCTCCTAGCCTGTCTGGAAGTGTAGCTTGTTATATATATATATATATATATATATATATATATATATATATATATATATATATATATATATATATATATATATATGTGTGTGTGTGTGTGTGTATATATATATATATCAATGAAATCACGAAACAAATGATTTTGAATCTTTAACATATATATATATATACATATATATATATATATATTATTGTACCCACGAAACGAGTGGTATTCATCAAGAACAACACTGCACTAGACAGGGAGTCGAACCCATGCTGTTTTGGCCGGCCTCACGGTGAGTGAAAACGCATGACGCTTTAGACCACTAGACCACACAATCCTTAAGACTGGCGCATCCAGCCAAGCTTGATGTTGGCTGGATACCATCGAAGGACCTACGGTGGTGTGGACGCCTCTGAGCTAATTTCATTCTACTCCCTGTTTGTGTACTATCTCAACAAGCAATATATTATATTATTGTGCCCACGAAATGAGTAGTATTTAATCAATAACAACACTGCAACTAGCCGAGGCTCGAACCCATGTTTTGACCCGCCTCATGGTGAGTGAAAACCACACAATGCTCTAACCCACAGGACCATCCAATTCTACAAAGATCACGTACCAAGCAGACCTAGGTGTTGTACCATGACCCGAGAACATACGATGGTGTAGGTGCCTCTGAACAAATTTCATTCTACTTCCCGTTTGGTGTACTAGCCTCCACAAGCAGTATATATTGTGTTGTAACCACAAATGAGTGGTATTTAATCAATAACAATACCGCGGTCTAGCCGAGGGCTCGAACCCATGTTTTTTGGCCCGCCTTATGGTGAACAAAAATCACACAACGCTCTAACCCACAGGACTACCCAATCCTACACTGATCATGCACCCAGCAGAACTAGGTGTTGTACCGTGATCCGAGGACATACGTTGGTGTGGGTGCCTCAGAGCTAATATCATTCTACTCCCCGTTTGGTGTACTAGCCTCCACAAGCAGTATATATCGTATTGTAACCACGAACGAGTGGTATTTAATCAAAAACAACACTGCAACTAGCTGAGGGGTCGAACCCATGTTGTTTTGGCCCGCCTCATGGTGAGCGAAAATCACATGATGCTCTAACACACAGGACCACCACTACTCGTTCATGGTTACAGTACAATATATACTGGTTGGATATATATATATATATATATATATATATATATATATATATATATATATATAAATATATATATATATAAATATATATATATATATATATATATATATATATATATATATATATATATATATATATATATATATATATATATATATATATAGTATATATATAATATGTATATATATATATATATATATATATATATATATATATATATATATATATATAGTATATATATAATATGTATATATATATATATATATATATATATATATATATATATATATATAGTATATATATATATATATATATATATATATATATATACATACATATATATCCATATATATATATATATATATATATATATATATATATATATATATATATATATATATATATACATATATATATATATATATATATATATATATATATATATATATATGTCGTGCCGAATAGGCAGAAGTTGCGATCTTGGCTTAAATAGCAACGCTCATCTTGCCATATAGGACAAGTGAAAATTTGTGTATGCAATAATTTCGCCAAAATCATTCTGAACCTAACGAAAAAAATATATTTCTCTGTTTTGGTTTAGTATTAAATTACTGTAAACAAATCTAAAATATATTTAGTTGGGTTAGGCTAAAATAAATTGTTCTTGTTATAATAAGGTTAGGTAAGTTTTCTAAGATTCTTTTGGAGCAAAATTAAAATTTTTTACATTAGCATTAATGAAAAAATATATCTTTAAACGTATAAGAGAAAATTTTAGAAAGGACTTAATTTTAAATTAGTTCTTGCTAATTGACCAGTTTTACATATTCGGCACGACATATATATATATATATATATATATATATATATATATATATATATGTCGTGCCTAATAGGCAGAACTTGCTATCTTGGCTTAAATAGCAACGCTCATCTTGCCATATAGGACAAGTGAAAATTTGTGTATGCAATAATTTCGCCAAAATCATTCTGAGCCTAGCGAAAAAAATATATTTGATTGAGTTTGTTTAGTACTAAATTATTGTAAACGTATTTAAAATATATTTAGTTGGGTTAGGCTAAAATAAATTGCTCTTGTTATAATAAGGTTAGGTAAGTTTTCTAAGATTCTTTTGGTGCAAAAGTAAAAATTTTTACATCAACATTAATGAATAAAATATATCCTTAAACGTATAAGAGAAAATTTTAGAAAGGACTTAATTTTAAATGAGTTCTTGCTAATTAACCAGTTTTACGTATTCGGCACGACATATATATATATATATATATATATATATATATATATATATATATATATATATATATATATATATATACATATATAAATTATTATTTTTTTTTTTATTATCACACCGGCCGATTCCCACCAAGGCAGGGTGGCCCGAAAAAGAAAAACTTTCACCATCATTCACTCCATCACTGTCTTGCCAGAAGGGTGCTTTACACTACAGTTTTTAAACTGCAACATTAACACCCCTCCTTCAGAGTGCAGGCACTGTACTTCCCATCTCCAGGACTCAAGTCCGGCCTGCCGGTTTCCCTGAATCCCTTCATAAATGTTACTTTGCTCACACTCCAACAGCACGTCAAGTATTAAAAACCATTTGTCTCCATTCACTCCTATCAAACACGCTCACGCATGCCTGCTGGAAGTCCAAGCCCCTCGCACACAAAACCTCCTTTACCCCCTCCCTCCAACCCTTCCTAGGCCGACCCCTACCCCGCCTTCCTTCCACTACAGACTGATACACTCTTGAAGTCATTCTGTTTCGCTCCATTCTCTCTACATGTCCGAACCACCTCAACAACCCTTCCTCAGCCCTCTGGACAACAGTTTTGGTAATCCCGCACCTCCTCCTAACTTCCAAACTACGAATTCTCTGCATTATATTCACACCACACATTGCCCTCAGACATGACATCTCCACTGCCTCCAGCCTTCTCCTCGCTGCAACATTCATCACCCACGCTTCACACCCATATAAGAGCGTTGGTAAAACTATACTCTCATACGTTCCCCTCTTTGCCTCCAAGGACAAAGTTCTTTGTCTCCACAGACTCCTAAGTGCACCACTCACTCTTTTTCCCTCATCAATTCTATGATTCACCTCATCTTTCATAGACCCATCCGCTGACACGTCCACTCCCAAATATCTGAATACGTTCACCTCCTCCATACTCTCTCCCTCCAATCTGATATTCAATCTTTCATCACCTAATCTTTTTGTTATCCTCATAACCTTACTCTTTCCTGTATTCACCTTTAATTTTCTTCTTTTGCACACCCTACCAAATTCATCCACCAATCTCTGCAACTTCTCTTCAGAATCTCCCAAGAGCACAGTGTCATCAGCAAAGAGCAGCTGTGACAACTCCCACTTTGTGTGTGATTCTTTATCTTTTAACTCCACGCCTCTTGCCAAGACCCTCGCATTTACTTCTCTTACAACCCCATCTATAAATATATTAAACAACCACGGTGACATCACACATCCTTGTCTAAGGCCTACTTTTACTGGGAAAAAATTTCCCTCTTTCCTACATACTCTAACTTGAGCCTCACTATCCTCGTAAAAACTCTTCACTGCTTTCAGTAACCTACCTCCTACACCATACACTTGCAACATCTGCCACATTGCCCCCCTATCCACCCTGTCATACGCCTTTTCCAAATCCATAAATGCCACAAAGACCTCTTTAGCCTTATCTAAATACTGTTCACTTATATGTTTCACTGTAAACACCTGGTCCACACACCCCCTACCTTTCCTAAAGCCTCCTTGTTCATCTGCTATCCTATTCTCCGTCTTACTCTTAATTCTTTCAATTATAACTCTACCATACACTTTACCAGGTACACTCAACAGACTTATCCCCCTATAATTTTTGCACTCTCTTTTATCCCCTTTGCCTTTATACAAAGGAACTATGCATGCTCTCTGCCAATCCCTAGGTACCTTACCCTCTTCCATACATTTATTAAATAATTGCACCAACCACTCCAAAACTATATCCCCACCTGCTTTTAACATTTCTATCTTTATCCCATCAATCCCGGCTGCCTTACCCCCTTTCATTTTACCTACTGCCTCACGAACTTCCCCCACACTCACAACTGGCTCTTCCTCACTCCTACAAGATGTTATTCCTCCTTGCCCTATACACGAAATCACAGCTTCCCTATCTTCATCAACATTTAACAATTCCTCAAAATATTCCTTCCATCTTCCCAATACCTCTAACTCTCCATTTAATAACTCTCCTCTCCTATTTTTAACTGACAAATCCATTTGTTCTCTAGGCTTTCTTAACTTGTTAATCTCACTCCAAAACTTTTTCTTATTTTCAACAAAATTTGTTGATAACATCTCACCCACTCTCTCATTTGCTCTCTTTTTACATTGCTTCACCACTCTCTTAACTTCTCTCTTTTTCTCCATATACTCTTCCCTCCTTGCATCACTTCTACTTTGTAAAAACTTCTCATATGCTAACTTTTTCTCCCTTACTACTCTCTTTACATCATCATTCCACCAATCGCTCCTCTTCCCTCCTGCACCCACTTTCCTGTAACCACAAACTTCTGCTGAACACTCTAACACTACATTTTTAAACCTACCCCATACCTCTTCGACCCCATTGCCTATGCTCTCATTAGCCCATCTATCCTCCAATAGCTGTTTATATCTTACCCTAACTGCCTCCTCTTTTAGTTTATAAACCTTTACCTCTCTCTTCCCTGATGCTTCTATTCTCCTTGTATCCCATCTACCTTTTACTCTCAGTGTAGCTACAACTAGAAAGTGATCTGATATATCTGTGGCCCCTCTATAAACATGTACATCCTGAAGTCTACTCAACAGTCTTTTATCTACCAATACATAATCCAACAAACTACTGTCATTTCGCCCTACATCATATCGTGTATACTTATTTATCCTCTTTTTCTTAAAATATGTATTACCTATAACTAAACCCCTTTCTATACAAAGTTCAATCAAAGGGCTCCCATTATCATTTACACCTGGCACCCCAAACTTACCTACCACACCCTCTCTAAAAGTTTCTCCTACTTTAGCATTCAAGTCCCCTACCACAATTACTCTCTCACTTGGTTCAAAGGCTCCTATACATTCACTTAACATCTCCCAAAATCTCTCTCTCTCCTCTGCATTCCTCTCTTCTCCAGGTGCATACACGCTTATTATGACCCACTTCTCGCATCCAACCTTTACTTTAATCCACATAATTCTTGAATTTACACATTCATATTCTCTTTTCTCCTTCCATAACTGATCATTTAACATTACTGCTACCCCTTCCTTTGCTCTAACTCTCTCAGATACTCCAGATTTAATCCCATTTATTTCCCCCCACTGAAACTCTCCTACCCCCTTCAGCTTTGTTTCGCTTAGGGCCAGGACATCCAACTTCTTTTCATTCATAACATCAGCAATCATCTGTTTCTTGTCATCCGCACTACATCCACGCACATTTAAGCAACCCAGTTTTATAAAGTTTTTCTTCTTCTCTTTTTTAGTAATTGTATACAGGAGAAGGGGTTACTAGCCCATTGCTCCCGGCATTTTAGTCGCCTCATACGACACGCATGGCTTACGGAGGAAAGATTCTTTTCCACTTCCCCATGGACAATAGAAGAAATAAAAAAGAACAAGAGCTATTTAGAAAAAGGAGAAAAACCTAGATGTATGTATATATATATATATGCATGTGCGTGTCTATGAAGTGTGACCAAAGTGTAAGTAGGAGTAGCAAGATATCCGTGTTATCTTAGCGTGTTTATGAGACAGAAAAAGAAACCAGCAATCCTACCATCATGCAAAACAGTTACAGGTTTTTGTTTCACAGTCATCTGGCAGGACGGTAGTACTTCCCTGGGTGGTTGCTGTCTACCAACCTACTACCTGTGACATATATATATATACATATATATATATATATATATACATATATATATATATACATATATATATATACATATATATATATATATGTCGTGCCGAATAGGCAGAACTTGCGATTTTGGCTTAAATAGCAACGCTCATCTTGCCATATAGGACAAGTGAAAATTTGTGTATGCAATAATTTCGCCAAAATCATTCTGAACCTAACGAAAAAAATAGATTTCACTGTGTTTGTTTATTATTAAATTATTGTAAACAAATCTAAAATATATATATAATAAATATATATAAAATAAATTGTTCTTGTTATAATAAGGTTAGGTAAGTTCTCTAAGATTCTTTTGGTGCAAAATTAAAATTTTTTACATTAACATTAATGAAAAAAATATATCTTTAAACGTATAAGAGAAAATTTTACAAAGGACTTAATTTTAAATGAGTTCTTGCTAATTGACCAGTTTTACATATTCGGCACGACATATATATATATATATATATATATATATATATATATATATATATATATATATATATATATATATATATATGCAATAAGATCACAGTAAATAGGTGATTTCAAAATATGCAAAACAACCACTCTGAAAGAATAGAGAAATTCCAAGCGCTTTCGTGACTACTCACATTATAGTTCCTTGATAATGTGAGTAGTCACGAAAGCGCTTGGAATTTCTCTATTCTTTCAGAGTGGTTGTTTTGCATATATATATATATATATATATATATATATATATATATATATATATATATATATATATATATATATATATATATGGGGGGGGAGATGTCATTTGCAATTTGTCGTGGAAAATTCAGGCGTCATCGAGGCCAAATTGGGGTGTTTCGGCCTGAATTTGTAATAGAAACCCATATTAATGTTCCTTGTTGAAGAATTGGGACAGGGAATTTGCGGGACCTCCAGAATTACATGTGGATCATAGAAGATAAGAAGACTACATCATCACTCACACAGGGATGTGCACCATTAGTCCTTCCAATTAGATTTCTCCCTGGTCAGTGTGGGATTCTATTTGTTAGGCAGGCGCTGTGGTGTGATTCATCTACAGTATTTAAATGGTAAGTGGTAATATGAGTTTCTTTTCTAATAACACCATTATTATTTATGTACAATAATTATATTCTGCGTACCCAGCAAGCCAAATCATATATAGTCCACATTATTTTATAATTTATCATTATTTGTATTAATGATTAATATTGCAATTATTAATTTAAAATTAGGTCTAGCTTTTTGTGAGAGTGGTGATTTAGTGGGCATCGAGGGAGTGACTGTTCTACGACCTACTGTGACTATATCCCACTTACTTCGCCCAATTTACTTGCACGTAATAATTCAGGTAATACCATGCAAACCTCATGCAGGTAATTTCCCACATAATTAATTTTAAGCCTTTGGCCCTAACGAAGTGGACGTAATCAGTGAAAATTTAATTTAATTTAATGATTTGATTGAAAGTAATGGATTGCTGGGTTCACACATAATTAACATTACTTAATTAATGGTGTTTGAGTGGTGGGTTATAGTTACCACAATTAATTAAATTTGCATTCCCAGTGGGGCTGGAATTGTATTTCTTATACATTTGTAATATTAATGGATTTTTGTAATTAGTGTATAAATTAATTGCTAACCAAATCTAACCTAGGCTAACATAATCTAACCAAACCTAACCTAACCAAACCTAATGCAACATGACTTAGCTAAACCTAACCTGATTAAACCTACCTAACCAAACCTAATATAACATAAACTAACATAATCAAAACTTTCCTAAATTAATCAAACCTAACCAAATGCATCCTAACCAAACCCAAGAACCTAACCAAGCCAAACCAAACCTACCTTAATTTAACCTAACCTAACTAAACCTCACTTAGCCAAATATAACCTAGCCTAAACGATCCAAACTCCTAACCTATCTAACGATAACTAACCTAACCTATACAAACCTAACACATAATGAAAATGGCATATAATACCGATAAGTTGATAAGTAAGGCACATGTTCAGCAATTCGGTATCTTTATTATTGAAACGTTTTGCATAAACTGAAGGCGAAATATTTCAACAATAAAGAATCCCAACTGTTTCACAGGTATCTTAACTCACAAATCTAACCTAATCAAACCTAACCAAACATAATTTAACTAAACAAAACCTAAGCAACCCTAACCTAACCAGTCCTAGTTTAAGCAAACGTTATCAAGCCCAACCTAGCCTAATGTGGCGTGCACCAAGTATGTTATATTTTATTTGAAGTTCGTCACACATTATTATTATTATTATAATCAAGGGGGAAGCGCTAAACCCGGAGGATTATACAGCGCCTGGGGGGGGGGATGTGGAAGGCATTCAGGCTTAATTCGGGGAACTGGAGCACAGATCCAATTCCCTAAATCAAGAGCCCCTCACCAACATCAAGGAACCTTCCTTGAGGGGAGTTCGTCACACAACCATTCGGCACTTCTTCTCGACCCAGTGAAATGACAATACAGAGTGTAACAGTTCTGGGGCCCCACCGTTGCGCTAATTGCCCAGTTCAAACCTGTAAATCACGTGGACTGATTACATCGTCTTTACATCCCCAATGCTTCTGTTGTCTACTATGTAGGTGAAACGTTTCGGAATAAAGATACCTAAATGTTGCACATGTGTCTTATCAACTGTAATACCGTATCCTAATAAAATACGAAGTGTGTAACCAATGGACATCAATTATGTCCTTGGTATATATGAAACTATATGGTAACACTGTATCCATTCATTCTTTGGACAAAGAGGTAAATCTATTAGAGATACACAAGGTAGTTTACAACTTTCTAAAATGTTAAGAACGTTATATTGAAATCTTTATTTGTTTCAGCATATAAATAATTAGTATTGCTGATATTATTGTTATTGTTGTTATTGTTATTTTTGTTACTATTGTTGTAGGGTTTTTTATTATCTATATCTATTATCTATTATTTTTCTTATGATTATTATTATTATTAACAATATTTTATAATTTTGTTAACATACTAATCTATTTTAAGTCTCGGTTATGTAGATATGATTCATTAGGTAAGCACAGTCCAATGGAAAACCAATATTGTAAATGCTTCACATTCATTTTAGACCATCAGATTATGAATTATATTCGGAAATGCCTCCCAACGTGTGTGTACAGCGGTGTGTTGACGTGTGTGCTGGCTTGTTCATTTAACATTTGAATAAATGAAAATCAATGTAGCACGTACAGCTGGTCACCACTTGTACTATTGGCCAGGAAATATTGTATCTGGTAGAAATTTTATATAACTCATATGAACACTCAGCTTTCTTTCCACTTGCAGATGTGACTATGTGAGGGACGAAGTTAGCAGCTGTGCACACTTTCCCACCTCTGTTGTCATTACTTCCGCATCCTTCTTCGTCTCATTACTAACTCCAATAATCCGTTCATTGTTTACAACCTTCATGAATCAAGAAGACATATATATATTCTAGAAGTGTTTTATTTGTTAGGAAAGGCTCCAATGTGAATTCTGGTCAATAAAATGCCACTGGTAACATCAACGGAAACCAGTATCACAATATCTTCAATAAAATTGGCTTCTTAGCACCTGGTATAAACGTTGGTAATAAATACCGACAAGTTGGTTTAGAAAGACACGTAAGCAAACACTATAACATATTTATTAGAAAACGTTTCGGTCCTGGGACCTTGATTACTTCTAACATACAGAGGTAGAAAGACATTATATATATAGGCGGAGAGTGAGATGTGACGCACGTGACCTGACATTCCTCAGGTCACGTGCGTCACATCTCACTCTCCGCCTATGTATATAATGTCTTTCTACCTCTGTATGTTAGAAGTGATCAAGGTCCCAGGACCGAAACGTTTTCTAATAAATATGTTATAGTGTTTGCTTACGTGTCTTTCTAAACCATCTTAGCACCTACCTACACAGACCGTCTTAGACGAACTGGAATATATCCAAAATACACCAAGCTTTGAAAGCTTGAAGTTGTTCGGTAGAGGCATTCT
>NC_091293.1:63315595-63378649 GCF_038502225.1 Cherax quadricarinatus | reverse complement strand
GGGTGGGCCAGCAACACCAGAGGTGGGTGAGAAACACTATGAATGGGCCAGCAACACCAGGGGTGGGTCAGCAAAACCAGAGGTGGGTCAGCAGCACTAGGTGTGGGCCAGCAACACCAGGGGTGGGTAAGCAACACCAGGGGTTTGTCAGCAACACTAGGGGTGGGTCAGCAACACCAGGGGTGGGTCAGCAACACTAGGGGTGGGCCAGCAACACCAGAGGTAGGTCAGCAACACTAGGGGTAGGCCAGCAACACCAGTGGTGGGTCAGCAACACCAGGGGTGGGTCAGCAACACTAGGGGTGGGTCAGCGACACCAGGGGTGGGTTAGCAACACTAAGGGTAGGCCAGCAACACCAGGGGTGGAACAACAACGCCAGGAGTGGGACAACAAAACCAGGAGGATAATAACACCAAGGGTGGGATAACAACAGAGGTAAGCCGGCAACACCATGAGTGGTACAACAACACCAGCGGGGACACCAACACCAGGAGTGAGACAACAACACTAGGGGTTCAAAAACACCAGTTGTGGGATAAGAACACTAGTGGTGGGGTAACAATACCCAGGGCGAAGCAACACCAGCTGTGTGACAACAACACCAGGGGTGGGATAACAACACCAGGGGTGGGACAGTAACACCAGCGGTGGGACAACAACACCATTGGTGGGACAGTAACACTAGGGGTGGGACAACAACAACAGGGGTGGGACAACGACACCAGGGGTGGGACAGTAACACAAGGGATGGGACAACAACACCAGGGGTGGAACAACACCAGGGGTAAAATATCAACACCAAGAGTTGTTCAACAACAATAACACTAGCACTAGAGGTGGGACAACAACACCAGTCATTGGACATCTGGGGTGGGACAACAGCGCCAGTCATTGGACAACTGGGGTGGGACAACAGCACCAGTCATTGGACGTCTGGGGTGGGACAACAGCACCAGTCATTGGACAACTGGGGTGGGACAACAGCACCAGTCATTGGACATCTGGGGTGGGACAACAGCACCAGTCATTGGACAACTGGGGTAGGACAACAACACCAGTCATTGGACATCTATGATGGGACAACAACACCAGTCACTGGACATCTTGGATGGGCCAACAACACCAGTCATTGGACATCTGTAGTGGGACAACAACTCTAGCGATTGGACATCTGGGATGGAACAACAACACCAGTCATTGAACATGTGGGGTAGGACAACAACATTAGTCACTGGACATCTGGGTGTTAATGTTGCAGTTTAAAAACTGTAGTGTAAAGCACCCTTCTGGCAAGACAGTGATGGAGTGAATGATGGTGAAAGTTTTTCTTTTTCGGGCCACCCTGCCTTGGTGGGAATCGGCCAGTGTGATAATAAAATAATAAAATAACATCTGGGTTGGGACAACAAAACCTCAGGTATACTAATAATACCAAATGTTGGTGTTATTATTCCAAGGGTTTGACGAAAACACCAGTTTTCAAGGCTGGGACAACCGCATCGAGGAAGACAACAACGCAAAGAATAACAACAGCATTGTTGGAACAGCACCAGTGGTGGGAGAACAACACCAGTGGTGGGAGAACAACACCAGTGGTGGGAGAACAACACCAGTGGTGGGAGAACAACACCAGTGGTGGGAGAACAACACCAGTGGTGGGAGAACAACACCAGTGGTGGGGCAACGACATCGGTTGTGGGAAAAGAACACCAGCAATGCGACAAGAAGTGAGGTGGGACAACAATGCAAGGAGTGGGACAACAATGCAAGGAGTGGGACAACAACGACAATGTTGACACAAAATTTTAATTCCCTTCGGGTGTTCACTCAGACTTTACAGAGTATTTTACGTTACAATAAAGTGATCAATGAAGGTAATTTTACCCTACGTCGATACGGCTAGTTTATTGTGCACTGCACTCCATAAGTGTCCCGTGGTCGGCAGCACAAGAGCATATGGATATACAAAGCCCTAGAAACTAGGCCCTAAGAGGGTTAACAAGAGTACATCTAGGGTTGAATTTTCTGTTGTAAGCAGCTTTAGGAAATTTGCTTAATATGTCTGGTATCTTATTTTCATAGGTTATTATGCTGTCTCTATATTTCTCGAATGAGTGAACAATTAAGCACATAGTGCTCAAGATAGTCACCACAGGAATGGCCACATACTTCGTATTTAATTTGTCTGCCAAACTGCCAGAAGTACTTGTAACCAAGCCTAAGCCAGGCTACTACAGTATGAGTCAGTATGTTCTTACTGCAAGTTGCTCCGTAAACGAACTTCTATATGTTCATGTTATTTTAGGAGATTACATATCTACTTTCATTATTTTCTTCTCCCCTAATATGGTTATTAATGATAAACACAGACATACCAAAGTTATATTCTACAGTTTCCTTCAGGATACTTTATATGGGTAACTTACCAACTTTACCATGAAGGAATAATTCAGTGATAGGTGGAATCCATACAAACTGCACATCAATTTCATTTTCCCAATTTTTTTAGTATCTGTATCTGGCTTCTCCAGTGAGAATGTTGTTAGAATCATTATGTGAGTCAAGAGCCTTCGGTTTACAGTGTAGACGTCCAGTTGTTAATTCTTATGCCGAGCTCAACATGATTTATATCATTAAGAATTAATCAGTGGGCATCTATACGGCAAACTGAATTGTTTGTCAAGCTATTGGCACTAAACATCAATACCGCATGGAGATTAAAGAGTTGTCTATACATGTCGACCTCCATCTGAGATCCTCTTCAGCAGATATGTATCTTTATAAAAGGAGACAATTTACATAATACACGATACCCGAGTTATGATAATTATCTCAGCCTCAATGACGGATGATTGACGTATATTGAGAAATGTATAAGATTATGACATATATTTGCACACACATAAACACAACCTTTTACGGTGATAAATGGTTTAGAAAACAGACAAGTTGAAGAATGACACACTTGTGCAACATTTTGGATTCTTCGTTGAGGAAACGCTTCGCCACATGGATGGATGGACTGAATACATCGATTCCAGGCTGAGGGACTGATTTCCTCAAACTCCTCCTTTATTTCCACCGTTCTTCTATGTTTTGGACTGATGAAGCCACTGTGTGGCGAAACGTTTCCTCAATAAAGATTCCAAAATGTTGCACAAGTGTCTCATTCTACAACCTTTTACTCTCTTCTGTCCTCTCCCAATTCTTGCCTTGACCATGCTTGTCATCGGTCTTGTGGCGTGTGAAAAAATACCGGTAAGTCGGACTTGAGGTCTGGAGGTTTGAAGTCCAGTGCCCGCACTCCGACCCAGTGGTAGCGATGTGGCAGTTCGGAGGGTCATTTGACAAGTGATGTCTGCGTACCTCTGGCAAGACAGTTATTGAATGATGGTGTGGTAAAAAAAATGATGATGATGATGATGATGATGATAATAATAATAATAATAATAATAATAATAATAATAATAATAATAATAATAATAATAATAATAATAAAATAATAATAATAATAATAATAATAATAATAATAAAATAATAATAATAATAATAATAATAATAATAATAATAATAATAATAATAATAAAATAATAATAGTAATAAAATAATAATAATAATAATAATAATAATAATAATAATAATAATAATAATGAAATAATAATAATAATAATAATAATAATAATAATAATAATAATAATAATAATAATAATAAAATAATAATAATAATAATAATAATAATAATAATAATAATAATAATAATAATAATAATAATAATAATAGAAAAATGATACAAGCAACAACAAGAACGGCAGTTTACAATAATTTAGATTAATAATTTAGATTTAATCAACTTTATATTTTTTAGTCGAAAAATTAACATCGGCGTTTTTTGAAACTTGACACATGAGAACAATTAAGCTTGTTGCCCGCCAGTGAGGTCCCTTGATGATATGTATGTTGATGATGTGAATGTTGATATGTAGGTTGATGATGTGAATGTTGATATGTAGGTTGATGATGTGAATGTTGATATGTAGGTTGATGATGTGAATGTTGATATGTAGGTTGATGATGTGAATGTTGATATATATGTTGATGATATATGTTCATGCTACGTATGTTTATGATAAGTATGTTTATGATACGTATGTTTATGATAAGTATGTTTATGATGTACTCTGGAGGAAGAAGGTCTGGAAATACGCAGGATGTAAAACTGACCATGAGTCACCCTCGACATAGTACTCTCATGTTCTTGTGTTCTTATAGTACTTACAAATATTATTAATAGTAAACATGGTGCTGCTGCTGGCAGTGGAGTAACGTGATTAGTTGCAGTAGTATTAGTTCCATAGCTGGAGAGGTAATTGGACCTCATGTTTTCGATCTACTTCTGTTATCAGATATCCTAGACCATTTATCGAATAAGTATAAGCTTTTAGCTTCTTGATCAGTGACCTCCCCTCATTCAATCCATATTATAAAGAGAATTATCAATCAGTGTCTTCGACGAGGAGACTTTGTTGAGCTCATTTATGTTCTGTGGATCTCACAATTCTATTAGGATTATTGACCTTACTTCATAAAGTGAATTCCCGGATAATACATCACAAACTCTTGATTAGATGTCTTTCCTGCCAAAGTGACCTACATGGCGGTGATGTGGCGTAAAAGGGATGAAAATGAGGCAGGTTAAATGTCACTGAGTTGGACGTGGATGGATCTCCTGGGGCTCTTGTTACTGACGAGTGGCCTTTGACGTCCAGCACTGCGAAAAATCTTGTAATTCCCTTTCTTTTTATTTCCGACTAATTCCACTCTCCTATGAAGTGCTGGGATTTTTATTATACACTTTATTTTCAATTATATTTGTATTATTTTATAGAAGCACATGTGAAACACGATTTCAGACACAATTAATATTAGTCGACTTATTTCTGTAATATAAGTAAAAACAGGTTTAAATATAGAATAAGCTTTTCTTCATTAATGGAAAACTTTAAGCACTCAAATATCATCATAAAACGCAACTCAATGTTGAAATTGTGCAGTGTACAGTAGCACTCAGCTGTGAGGTTGTGTTTGTGACTGAAGGAAGGAGTTAAGGAATAAAATTAAAATAACTTGAATATCATTTCTCTAATATCAGGACAAATTTCAGTTAACTAAATGACCCCTCTGCATTTTGCCCAATCTATGGGGAAGGGGACAAAAGAATTCTTCCGTTATGGAACACTAGAGGAAATAAGAGCTGGAACGGAGTATACTACAAATTCTAAGCACACAACAGAGCGAAAAAGTAGTGTGAAGGACTTGGGAGTGTTAATGTCAGAGGATCTCACCTTCGAGGATCACAGTAGTGGCACTGTCACATCTGCGAGGAAAATGATTGGATGGATAATTAGCACTTTTAAAAGATGGGATGCCATGTGAATGATGATCCTTTTTAAAACACTTGTTCTCTCTGGCTAGGAATGTTAATGTACACTAACAGCTCCAATCAACGCTTTGCGAAATCGCAGATCTAGAGAATGAACATATAAGTTCGGTCAAGCACCTTACTACTCGGAACGTTTGGAGTCACTTACCTGTACTCCCTGGAGCGCAGACGAGAGAGATACATCATAATCCACACCTGGAAAATCCTACAGGAACTGGTCCAAAACTGCACACAGAAATCATTCCCTACGAAAGCAAGACTAGGCGGACGGTGCAACATACCCTCAATAAAAGCAGGGTCGCCATAAGCACACTAAGAGAAAAGACAATAAGTGTCCAGGGCCCAAGGCTGTTCAATAGTTTCCCATCATGCATAAAGGGGAATACCAAAAGACCCCTGGCTGCCTTCAAGAAGAAGCTGGACAGATATCTAAAGTCAGTTCCCGGTCAGCCTGGCTGTAGTTCATACGTTGGACTACGTACGGCCAGCAGTAACATCCTGGTTGGTCAGGCCCTGATCCACCAGGAGGCCTGGTCAATGACTGGGCCGTGGGGGCGTTGACCTTCCCCCCCCCGGAACACCCTCCAAGTAGACTGCAGCTAGAATACAATACGATCTGGGTAGTCACGAATATCTTTGTTAGGGCAAAGAGCATCTGGAAAAAAAGTTCATTGCTGTCTTCAAGTTCTACTGTGGTGTCTGTCAGTTTTACACGCGCTTTCTTCACTGCCTCTTCGCGGGACTTCAGATTCAGTTTCTATACAGCGTGGAAACATAAACACATATGCAGTTTAATGTGATCCTTTACTGACAACGTTTCGCCCACACAGTGGGCTTTTTCAAGTCACAAACAGATCTACCTGGGGTGGAAGGTACGCGAGTATTTATAGTCAGGTTCATTACGTTGAGGTCAGGTGGAGAATACTGCATCTGATGATGTACCGGGTGGGGTTATAGAGTCTAAAATCTTGGGTAGCTTGGCAGGGGTATTGGATAAGTTGTGAGCAGACCTTCTGCAGTGTTCTATGTTCGTATGTGGGATAGCGATGAAGAAGTTTCTTGGCAAATGGTTCAGCTATGTTATAGAAGCCATTGTTCTGGTTGAAATTGTTGGTTATAGAGATAAGCGATGATTCCAAGATTCTTCGGTATTGAGTGTTGTCTTCTGTGGCGATAAGTCTTGAGTTTCTGTAGTTAATTAAATGGTTGTGTGAATTGCCATGTTGTACAGAGGCATTCCTTGTATCGTCAGTCCTGCTTTCGTATTGGTGTTCTGAAATACGTGTTTGGAGGTCTCTTGATGTTTCGCCCACGTATAATTTGTTGCAGTCATTACAAGGGATTATGTATACCCCTGCAGAGGATGGAAGCTTGTCCTGTCTACTACTGGTGATGTCCTTGATGGTCGTGGTTATGTAGGTAGATATTTGGAATGATGTATTGGAAAAGATGTTGGAAACATGTTTTGCAATCGAGTTGGTGGGGAGGACTATGTATCTCTTCTCGGCAGTGTCTTCTCTGGGTGTGTTGAAGATGTTTAATGCCCGCCGTCTGCAGTCTCTGATGAAGTGACGAGAATAGTGGAGTTTAGAAAATACTTGTTCAATTATAGTGTATTCTTCCTCAAGGAACTCATTGCTGCAGATTCTGAGTGCGCGCAGGAAGAAACCTATAATTACACCACGTTTAGTTTTGGTGTCGTGGTGAGAGTAGAAGTGGAGAAGATCGTTTTGGTTGGTTAGTTTTCGACAGACTTTAAAACGAAGTTCATGGACAGTTTTGCAGAGAAGAACATCAAGGAAAGGAAGAGTGTCGTCGACTTCTTTTTCAAGTGTGAACTGGATTGAGGGCTCGACCTGGTTGAGCTTGTCTTGGAGAGCTTGAACGTTGAAGCGCCTGGGAGTTATGAGGAGAATGTCGTCAACATAACGGAGCCAGGTGACAGTCGAAGGAATAATGGTGGAGAAACGCTCGACTTCCAGATGTTCCATGTATAAGTTCGCCAGGACGGCACTGAGTGGCGAGCCCATGGGTAGACCAAAAGTCTGTTGAAAGAGGTGATTTTTGAAAGAGAAACACGTAAAGCCGACACATAGTTCAACGAGGTCGATGAAATCGCTGGCTGGAATAGGAAGATCAAGTGAATCGTCAATTTTTCTGCGCAGGAGATCGATGGCTTGTGTTGTAGGTACTTTGGTGAATAGGGAAGTTACGTCAAGGCTGGAAAGTTTCTTGTTCATGATGTTGATGTTGCGAATGCGATTGAGAAGATCACCCGAGTGTTTGAGATGTGTTGGACTGATAGTGCCCAAGAGTTTAGAGAGGTGTTTTGCGAGAATTCTTGAGAGTTGGTGGGGAGCACTGCCTATTCCCGAAGATATGGGCCTCAATGGGATACCAGGCTTGTGAGTTTTTGGTAGGCCGTACATTCTGGCAGGTCTGGGGTTGCTGGGTATGGTGTGCAGAAGTTTCTTCCCCTGTTCTTAGTTCCTCAGAATGCGGCGAGCGCTTTGAAGAAATTTTTTAGTAAGGTTGTCCACTTGGTTAGTTGTGAGGGGCTTGTAGGTATCTGGGTCATTAAGTAGATTGAGCATTTTGTTCCTGTAGTCGTCAGTGTTCATGATAACAACACCACCTCCTTTATCAGCGGTGGTGACCCTGATGGTCGTGTCTTCTGCTAAACCTTTAAGTGCAATGATGTAACGTCGAGGTATGACTGGGGAGCTGCATGTAGAGATGGCTGCTGAGATGATGCCTTGAAGAAAGCCTTTTTGGAAGTCGGAGTCATTGTGTCTGTAGTTTTTGGCGATGAAATTGAGGTCTTGTTTTGGTTTCGTAATTCCTGTTGCGAATTTGAGGCCTAAGCTGAGGGCTTCGGTTTCTGTGGTTGATAGTGGTCCTATACACCGACTTGACTACTTACTATGCGTTCCATTGTGAACATATTAAACTGATGTTATTTTTCCTAATACGTACACTTTGTGTTGATGCTTGTATAACAGTTCACAATAGATATTCGTACATTAAATTCAGCGATGAACATACAGCTCCATTATTCACTTCTGAAGAGCTCTCCGTATGTTGCAAACGGTTTAGAAAAACCGATATGTTGAAGAATTAGACACTTTTGCAACGTCTGGGAATCTTTATTGTCGAAACGTTTCAGAAATAAGTGGTTTCCTCAGCCCGGTACAGAAATGAATGGTAGAAAATGAGGAGTTTGAGGTAATCAGTCCCTTAACCTTGAGTCACTTGTTCAATCCATCAATCTTGATGTATTGAGGAAGCCACTTGTTGGCGAAGCGTTTCAGTACCACAAATAATTCCTCATTCCACTGTTCACTCTCTGTGAACAGAGGATAACTTTCTGTGCTTTGTTGGCTCCGATACATTGTAATAAACATGTCCATAAATTCTCTGGAAAATGTACAAAGGAGGATGACAAAGATGATCCCATGTATCAGAAACCTTCCCTATGAGGATAGACTAAGGGCCCTGAAACTGCACTCTCTAGAAAGACGTAGAATTAGGGGGGATATGATTGAGGTTTATAAGTGGAAGACAGGAATAAATAAAGGGGATGTAAATAGTGTGCTGAAAATGTCTAGCCTAGACAGGACTCGCAGCAATGGTTTTAAGTTGGAAAAATTCAGATTCAGGAGGGATATAGGAAAGTACTGGTTTGGTAATAGAGTTGTGGATGAGTGGAACAAACTCCCAAGTACCGTTATAGAGGCCAGAACGTTGTGTAGCTTTAAAAATAGGTTGGATAAATACATGAGTAGATGTGGGTGGGTGTGAGTTGGACCTGATAGCTTGTGCTAACAGGTCGGTTGCCGTGTTCCTCCCTTAAGTCAATGTGACCTGACCTGACTAGGTTGGGTGCATTGGCTTAAGCCGGTAGGGACTTGGACCTGCCTCGCATGGGCCAGTAGGCCTTCTGCAGTGTTCCTTCGTTCTTATGTTCTTCTTATGTACTGTCTTTTGAAGACTGATTTCTCTTCACAGATAGTGAAAAGTCATCTTCACGCTTGCCTTCATCTTCACGCTTGCCTTCATCTTCACGCTTGCCTTCATCTTCACGCTTGCCTTCATCTTCACGCTTGCCTTCATCTTCACGCTTGCCTTCATCTTCACGCTTGCCTTCATCTTCACGCTTGCCTTCATCTTCACGCTTGCCTTCATCTTCACGCTTGCCTTCATCTTCACGGTCGCCTTCATCTTCACGCTTGCCTTCATCTTCACGCTTGCCTTCATCTTCACGGTTGCCTTCATCTTCACGCTTGCCTTCATCTTCACGGTCGCCTTCATCTTCACGCTTGCCTTCATCTTCACGCTTGCCTTCATCTTCACGGTTGCCTTCATCTTCACGCTTGCCTTCATCTTCACGCTTGCCTTCATCTTCACGCTTGCCTTCATCTTCACGGTTGCCTTCATCTTCACGCTTGCCTTCATCTTCACGGTCGCCTTCATCTTCACGCTTGCCTTCATCTTCACGGTTGCCTTCATCTTCACGCTTGCCTTCATCTTCACGCTTGCCTTCATCTTCACGCTTGCCTTCATCTTCACGGTCGCCTTCATCTTCACGCTTGCCTTCATCTTCACGGTTGCCTTCATCTTCACGCTTGCCTTCATCTTCACGCTTGCCTTCATCTTCACGGTTGCCTTCATCTTCACGCTTGCCTTCATCTTCACGCTTGCCTTCATCTTCACACTTGCCTTCATCTTCACGGTCGCCTTCATCTTCACGCTTGCCTTCATCTTCACGGTTGCCTTCATCTTCACGCTTGCCTTCATCTTCACGCTTGACTTCATCTTCACGCTTGCCTTCATCTTCACGCTTGCCTTCATCTTCACGGTCGCCTTCATCTTCACGGTTGCCTTCATCTTCACGCTTGCCTTCATCTTCACGGTTGCCTTCATCTTCTCGGTTGCCTTCATCTTCACGGTCGCCTTCATCTTCACGCTTGCCTTCATCTTCACGGTTGCCTTCATCTTCACGCTTGCCTTCATCTTCACGCTTGCCTTCATCTTCACGCTTGCCTTCATCTTCACGGTTGCCTTCATCTTCACGCTTGCCTTCATCTTCACGGTCGCCTTCATCTTCACGCTTGCCTTCATCTTCACGCTTGCCTTCATCTTCACGCTTGCCTTCATCTTCACGCTTGCCTTCATCTTCACGCTTGCCTTCATCTTCACGGTTGCCTTCATCTTCACGGTTGCCTTCATCTTCACGCTTGCCTTCATCTTCACGGTCGCCTTCATCTTCACGGTTGCCTTCATCTTCACGCTTGCCTTCATCTTCACGCTTGCCTTCATCTTCACGGTTGCCTTCATCTTCACGGTTGCCTTCATCTTCACGGTCGCCTTCATCTTCACGCTTGCCTTCATCTTCACGCTTGCCTTCATCTTCACGCTTGCCTTCATCTTCACGCTTGCCTTCATCTTCACGCTTGCCTTCATCTTCACGCTTGCCTTCATCTTCACGCTTGCCTTCATCTTCACGCTTGCCTTCATCTTCACGCTTGCCTTCATCTTCACGGTTGCCTTCATCTTCACGGTTGCCTTCATCTTCACGGTCGCCTTCATCTTCACGCTTGCCTTCATCTTCACGGTTGCCTTCATCTTCACGCTTGCCTTCATCTTCACGCTTGCCTTCATCTTCACGCTTGCCTTCATCTTCACGGTTGCCTTCATCTTCACGCTTGCCTTCATCTTCACGGTCGCCTTCATCTTCACGCTTGCCTTCATCTTCACGCTTGCCTTCATCTTCACGCTTGCCTTCATCTTCACGCTTGCCTTCATCTTCACGGTTGCCTTCATCTTCACGCTTGCCTTCATCTTCACGCTTGCCTTCATCTTCACGGTTGCCTTCATCTTCACGGTCGCCTTCATCTTCACGCTCGCCTTCATCTTCACGGTTGCCTTCATCTTCACGCTTGCCTTCATCTTCACGCTTGCCTTCATCTTCACGCTTGCCTTCATCTTCACGCTTGCCTTCATCTTCACGCTTGCCTTCATCTTCACGCTTGCCTTCATCTTCACGGTTGCCTTCATCTTCACGGTCGCCTTCATCTTCACGCTCGCCTTCATCTTCACGGTTGCCTTCATCTTCACGCTTGCCTTCATCTTCACGCTTGCCTTCATCTTCACGCTTGCCTTCATCTTCACGCTTGCCTTCATCTTCACGCTTGCCTTCATCTTCACGGTTGCCTTCATCTTCACGGTTGCCTTCATCTTCACGGTTGCCTTCATCTTCACGCTTGCCTTCATCTTCACGCTTGCCTTCATCTTCACGGTTGCCTTCATCTTCACGCTTGCCTTCATCTTCACGGTTGCCTTCATCTTCACGCTTGCCTTCATCTTCACGCTTGCCTTCATCTTCACGCTTGCCTTCATCTTCACGCTTGCCTTCATCTTCACGGTTGCCTTCATCTTCACGCTTGCCTTCATCTTCACGCTTGCCTTCATCTTCACGCTTGCCTTCATCTTCACGGTTGCCTTCATCTTCACGGTTGCCTTCATCTTCACGCTTGCCTTCATCTTCACGGTTGCCTTCATCTTCACGGTTGCCTTCATCTTCACGCTTGCCTTCATCTTCACGGTTGCCTTCATCTTCACGGTTGCCTTCATCTTCACGGTTGCCTTCATCTTCACGCTTGCCTTCATCTTCACGCTTGCCTTCATCTTCACGGTTGCCTTCATCTTCACGCTTGCCTTCATCTTCACGGTTGCCTTCATCTTCACGCTTGCCTTCATCTTCACGCTTGCCTTCATCTTCACGCTTGCCTTCATCTTCACGCTTGCCTTCATCTTCACGCTTGCCTTCATCTTCACGCTTGCCTTCATCTTCACGCTTGCCTTCATCTTCACGCTTGCCTTCATCTTCACGGTCGCCTTCATCTTCACGCTTGCCTTCATCTTCACGGTTGCCTTCATCTTCACGCTTGCCTTCATCTTCACGCTTGCCTTCATCTTCACGCTTGCCTTCATCTTCACGGTTGCCTTCATCTTCACGCTTGCCTTCATCTTCACGCTTGCCTTCATCTTCACGGTTGCCTTCATCTTCACGCTTGCCTTCATCTTCACGCTTGCCTTCATCTTCACGGTCGCCTTCATCTTCACGCTTGCCTTCATCTTCACGGTTGCCTTCATCTTCACGGTTGCCTTCATCTTCACGCTTGCCTTCATCTTCACGCTTGCCTTCATCTTCACGCTTGCCTTCATCTTCACGCTTGCCTTCATCTTCACGGTCGCCTTCATCTTCACGCTTGCCTTCATCTTCACGGTTGCCTTCATCTTCACGGTTGCCTTCATCTTCACGCTTGCCTTCATCTTCACGCTTGCCTTCATCTTCACGCTTGCCTTCATCTTCACGGTTGCCTTCATCTTCACGGTCGCCTTCATCTTCACGCTTGCCTTCATCTTCACGGTTGCCTTCATCTTCACGGTTGCCTTCATCTTCACGGTTGCCTTCATCTTCACGCTTGCCTTCATCTTCACGGTTGCCTTCATCTTCACGCTTGCCTTCATCTTCACGCTTGCCTTCATCTTCACGCTTGCCTTCATCTTCACGGTCGCCTTCATCTTCACGCTTGCCTTCATCTTCACGGTTGCCTTCATCTTCACGGTTGCCTTCATCTTCACGCTTGCCTTCATCTTCACGCTTGCCTTCATCTTCACGCTTGCCTTCATCTTCACGGTTGCCTTCATCTTCACGCTTGCCTTCATCTTCACGCTTGCCTTCATCTTCACGCTTGCCTTCATCTTCACGGTTGCCTTCATCTTCACGGTCGCCTTCATCTTCACGCTTGCCTTCATCTTCACGGTTGCCTTCATCTTCACGGTTGCCTTCATCTTCACGGTTGCCTTCATCTTCACGCTTGCCTTCATCTTCACGGTTGCCTTCATCTTCACGCTTGCCTTCATCTTCACGCTTGCCTTCATCTTCACGCTTGCCTTCATCTTCACGGTCGCCTTCATCTTCACGCTTGCCTTCATCTTCACGGTTGCCTTCATCTTCACGGTTGCCTTCATCTTCACGCTTGCCTTCATCTTCACGCTTGCCTTCATCTTCACGGTTGCCTTCATCTTCACGGTTGCCTTCATCTTCACGCTTGCCTTCATCTTCACGCTTGCCTTCATCTTCACGCTTGCCTTCATCTTCACGCTTGCCTTCATCTTCACGGTTGCCTTCATCTTCACGGTTGCCTTCATCTTCACGCTTGCCTTCATCTTCACGGTTGCCTTCATCTTTACTCTTACCTTCATCTTTACTCTTACCTTCATCTTTACTCTTACCTTCATCTTTACTCTTACCTTCATCTTTACTCTTACCTTCATCTTTACTCTTACCTTCATCTTTACTCTTACCTTCATCTTTACTCTTACCTTCATCTTTACTCTTACCTTCATCTTTACTCTTACCTTCATCTTTACTCTTACCTTCATCTTTACTCTTACCTTCATCTTTACTCTTACCTTCATCTTTACTCTTACCTTCATCTTTACTCTTACCTTCATCTTTACTCTTACCTTCTCTTTTCAAAACCTGCAACAAAAAACAAGATTTACTTACTCCTAATTATGTAGAAACAGTTAAAAAAGTAATAGAAAATAATAAAATAATATAAATTATAATAACATATTTTTACTTGGTGTATACTAGTATACACATTACTCATTGACGACAATCTGAGTAATGTATTGTTTGAGTGAGTTGAGTGTGTTTCATACAGAGTTCAGTGAGAACTCACTGGTTGCTTCTTCCATCGAGTTTATGCCTTCACAACATTTCACGTTATCCATCTATTTCACATTTCAAATATTTCTTAGTGTTTAGTATATCGATTTAATTACTATCGTAAAAAACTGAAGTAGATATCCTCATTGGCTCCATTTTCCAGACTAAATGTTTAGTATGTTTCAAAATACGCTTTTTTTTTTCTTGGCTCAGTGGGTTTAAAGGCCATTGACTACACCAGGGTCATCAAGACTGAGTGTATCCTCTATACCATAATTAAAGGATACTTTAAACCTTGAGTATACTCTCAGAGTAAATACACTACGAGAGACACCCACACCCCTTCTATGTTGTATGAAAATTTTGGACAGAATTTGGATAGCATATTCAAGGAGGCGAGATCTGGCAAATACTCTATAGAAGTCGATATTGTTTCTGGTGTTATGTGTTTTAAATATCTGGCTATGAAGCACGAACAGCAGTACTGGTGAGAGACGACTGGGAGGACCACAGAAACTGGTAAAAACTTTCGCAGTCCACACTTCCGGCGCCTTGATATGATGGATGAAGGTACCACTGTCCCTCCCTCTCTTTCTTTCTCTCTCCCTCTCTCTCTCTCTCTCTCTCTCTCTCTCTCTCTCTCTCTCTCTCTCTCTCTCTCTCTCTCTCTCTCTCTCTCTCGCTCTCTCTCTCTCTCTCTCTCTCTCTCTCTCTCTCTCTCTCTCTCTCTCTCTCTCTCTCTCTCTCTCTCTCTCTTTAGGAGGCAGAACATCCATCACCATCACTTATCTTAAAATGTGAGTTCCAAGGATGGCAGGATGGCTGCTATTCTATTCTGTATGATAGTCACACAGTAAAAATAAAAGATGGCTATTTTTTCTAGTAATTTTTCCATCATACAGGATGGGTTTCATACACCAAGTGATGAAATCTGTCAGCTTCCGCTGGGAGGCTTCAGCAGGGTAATAAGAACATCATAAAGTACCATTCTACTAAGGGCTTAGTAACCACCGAGGCTTCGTAAGCTTCGGGTTTGCCTGTCTCACACTCACGAGTAATATAATTTATGAAGCTTTCCTCATTAACACGCAGAGACCACAAAAACTGTAAAATTAAAATCCTGCTAAATTATAATTAAATACAGGTAAATACAAGCATGTAGATACAGTGTTACTTTTTTTTTCAAAAGTCTCACAACAACAAGCTTGATCATTACCTGTTTAGAATCCAGGGAAGGAGGGAGGAAACAAAGTATCTCTGACACACACACATCTCTGAAATGTGTTTTCAGGACACTCGGGAAAGGGAAGAGAGACACAGCAATACATCCCTCCCACGTACCTTTGAACTATGTGTTCAGGTACCTGAGTAGCTGTGGGGAGGGGCTGGGGTAAAGAGGGGAGAAGCACATCCCTGCAACGCACCTCTGAACTATGCAATAAAAGTCGCCACTGTTTACTAAGAATGTCAATAATGTGCGCTGGCAGCGAGGCGCATGTCATATCCTCATAAGGACTTCATATGCCTGCCAGATATCGTTCCTGCCTCTGTTTATTACCCGCTGCCAACTGGATTATATATTAAATTCGCTCTGCTTTAGTGGAGATATGGCGTAAGTGTCCCTCTCATGCTTTCTTTATAGTGGGATGAAGTGAGGATGTGAGAAAGAGAGAGAGATATTTGACGAGATGACGGAAGCTGGTAGGAGTGAAAACGAAATAGAAAATTGTATGAAGAGACAATGCGTAAAATATAAAAAACGAGAAATTAAAAGGTTAGGTTAGAGTATAATATAAAACAGGAGAAAAACAAACTTTATAAAGAAATATACAATCAGATAACTAAAGAAACTATGAGGCATAGTAAGTCTGAAGAAAAATATTATTAAAATAGAAGAAACCACTCTAGGGACAGCTTGTATCTTCATACAAATTATGAAGTATAAATTTAAATGGTCAATATATTATGAGGAAGGACATAAAAACTCACCTATAGAAAAAATATAATATATTAATAGCACACAACATACAACCTATTCTACTACAACCAACATTACCATACTCCAGTTCATCTTTACCCAGCACTCACATTAGCTCACTAGCACACTGCTACTAGTGAGTATAACAAAATAGATAATCATTTATAAACAGGGAGGCTCCGTGACACCCCCCATCCTTCTGCCGGTCTGTCTAACAGCAGGCAAAAACACTAAACTAATACTCTGCCAAAACTTAAACAGGCCTCGGCACACTAGGGCCTTACAGGTAAACATAAGAGCACCTAAAATAATAAAATAACCTTGGGTATAAACTTACAAAAAAACACCATCCCTACAAACACCAAACCGTGATGTTTAAGGACATCTTGCTATAGGTGCTGCGCTCAACGTACTGCCTCACACACACACACACACCTCACTCTCCTCTCCTGGCCACTCTCAATGACCAGGAATAATAGGCGTCAGGTTTCAGAACTATTCACGGAAAATGGCATTATATATGGAGCGGTTTTGTTTCTTTTACAATATTCACCAACACACTACGTAATAGTAGTCCCTGTTGGCTGTCACCATGATGGTAGTGGCTCCTGGCTGTCACCATGATGGTAGTCCTTCCTGGCTGTCACCATGATGGTAGTTCTTAATGGCTGTCACCATGATGGTAGTCCCTCCTGGCTGTCACCTTGATGGCACTCCTCCTGGCTGTCACCTTGATGGCACTCCCTCCAGGCTGTCACCTTGATGGCACCCCCTACTAGCTGTCATCCCTCCTGGCTGTCACCCCTCCTGGCTGTCACTCCTCCTGGCTGTCACCCCTCCTGGCTGTCACACCTCCTGGCTGTCACCCCTCCTGGCTGTCACTCCACCTGGCTGTCACCCCTCCTGGCTGTCATCCCTCCTGGCTGTCACCCCTCCTGGCTGTCACCCCTCCTGGCTGTCACCCCTCCTGGCTGTCACCCTTCCTGGCTGTCACCCCTCCTGGCTGTCACCCCTCCTGGCTGTCACCCATCCTGGCTGTCACCCCTCCTGGCTGTCACCTTGATGGTACCTCTTCTGGCTGTAACTCCGGGGTGAACCGCCCTTTCCTTCCCCTTTCCCTTTACCATCCTTTGTGTTTCACTGCTAACAAGTACATTATAGAGTCAGTATCGTTCCTGGAGATTTGTAATAGATATATCAAGCGGTGATGAGGTGTGTGTGTGAGGCAGTACGTTGAACGCAGCACCTGCAGCAAAATGTCCTGAGACGTCACGGTTTGGTGTTGGCAGGGATGGCATTTTTCTTTTTTTGTAAGTTTATACCCCAGGTTATTTTATTGTTTTAGATGCTCTCATGTTTACCTGTAAGGCCCTAGTGTGCCGAGGCCTGTTTAAGTTTTGGCAGAGTATTCGTAATACAGACGAAATTTTTTGCTCTGTGGTATTCCTCATCTCTTGTGTCAGATAATTTTGTCTTCATGTATTTTAATCTAATGTTTGAGATGAACAACTCATATAAGTATAACAACATCTCCATCCGCCCCAGGACTGAACACGGGCCCTTCAGTTCAGAGTCGGTAGCGCTGACATTGAGTCAAAAAACCACCGCGCAGTTTTTGATCGACGAAATTTATTCAAAGAAAACATAGAGCGCCAAGAGATGCGCTGAAGAGAGCAGCAGGAAATGGACAAAAGACACGTGAATAATTAATTTTAGAGAAGCTATTGAAAGTTGAAAACATGTAGAAGGCGTGAGTGTTATCGTAGGTGATGCGAGAGAGAGAGAGAGAGAGAGAGAGAGAGAGAGAGAGAGAGAGAGAGAGAGAGAGAGAGAGAGAGAGAGAGAGAGAGAGAGAGAGAGAGAGAGAGAGAGAGAGAGAGAGAGAGAGAGAGAGAGAGAGAGAGAGAGAGAGAGAGAGAGAGAGAGAGAGAGAGAGAGAGAGAGCGAGAGAGAGAGAGAGAGAGAGAGAGAGAGAGAGAGAGAGAGAGAGAGAGAGAGAGAGAGAGAGAGAGAGAGAGAGAGATGAGGCTCGTACCCAAAGGTAACAAGATTAATGAAAAAGCCAGGATGAGCCCATGGTTCACCCAAAGGTGCCGGGAGGCCAAAACCAAGTGTGCTAGGGAATGGAAGAAGTATAGAAGGCAAAGGACCCAGAAGAATAAAGAGAGCAGTCGTAGAGTGAGAAATGAATATGCACAGGTAAGAAGGGAGGCTCAACGACAATATGAAAATGACATAGCAGCAAAAGCCAAATCTGACCCAAAGTTGTTGTACAGCCACAGAAGGAGGAAAACAACAGTCAAGGACCAGGTAATCAGGCTAAGGAAGGAAGGAGGAGAGATCACAAGAAAAGACTGCGAAGTATGTGAGGAACTCAATACGAGATTCAAAGAAGTGTTCACAGGGGAGAGGTGGGGTACACCACCAAGTACTGGACACAATATATACAACCGAGGAAGAAGTGAAGAAGCTGCTGAGTGAGCTAGACACCTCAAAGGCGATGGGGCCGGATAACATCTCTCCATGGGTCCTCAGAGCGTGCAGAGGTGCTATGTGTACCCCTAACAACAATATTCAACACATCTGTCGAAATAGGGAGATTACCTGAGGTATGGAAGACAGCAAATGTAGTCCCAATTTTTAAAACAGGAGACAGACAAGAAGCACTAAACTATAGACCAGTGTCACTGACGTGTATAGTATGCAAAGTCATTGAGAAGATTATCAGAAGAGTGGTGGAACACCAAGGTGAGCAGAGACAGAATGTTCCAGAGATGGGACACAGCAACAAGGGGACACAGTTGGAAGTTAAAGACACACATGAATCATAGGGATGTTAGGAAGTATTTCTTCAGTCACAGGGTAGTCAGGAAGTGGAATAGTTTGGGAAGCAATGTAGTGAAGTCAGGATCCATTCATAACTTTAAGCAGAGGTATGATAAAGCTCATAGTGCAGGGAGATTGACCTAGTAGCGGCCAGTGAAGAGGCGGGGCCAGGAGCTATGAATCGACCCCTGCAACCATAACTAGGTGAGTACAACTAGGTGAGTACACACACACACACACACACACACACAAGAGAGAGAGAGGGGTGGGTGGATTGCATTTTCTTGGACTGCAAGAAGGCGTTTGACACAGTTCCACACAAGAGTTTAGTGCAAAAACTGGAGGACCAAGCAGGGATAACAGGGAAGGCACTACAATGGATCAGGGAATACTTGTCAGGAAGACAGCAGCGAGTCATGGTATGTGGCGAGGTGCCAGAGTGGGCACCTGTGACCAGCGGGGTCCCACAGGGGTCAGTCCTAGGACCAGTGCTGTTTCTGGTATTTGTGAACGACATGACGGAAGGAATAGACTCTGAAGCGTCCCTGTTTGCAGATGAAGTGAAGTTGATGAGAATAATTCATTCGATCGAAGACCAGGCAGAACTACAAAGGGATCTGGACAGGCTGCAGACCTGGTCCAGCAATTGGCTCCTGGAGTTCAACCCCACCAAGTTCAAAGTCATGAAGATTGGGGAAGGGCAAAGAAGACCGCAGACGGAGTACAGTCTAGGGGGACCAGAGACTACAAACCTCACTCAAGGAAAAAAATCTTGGGGTGAGTATAACACCAGGCACATCTCCTGAAGTGCACATCAACCAAATAACTGCTGCAGCATATGGGCACATAGCAAACCTCAGAACAGCATTCTGACATCTTAATAAGGAACCGTTCAGGACCCTGTACACTGTGTACATTAGGCCCATATTGGAGTATGTGGCACCAGTTTGGAACCCACACCTAGCCAAGCAAGTGAAGAAACTAGAGAAAGTGCAAAGATTTGCAACAAGACTAGTCCCAGAGCTAAGAGGTATGTCCTACGAGGAGGGTTAAGGGAAATCGACCTGACGACACTGGAGGACAGGAGAGATAGGGGGACATGATAACAACATACAAAATACTTAGAGGAATTGACAAGGTGGACAAAGACAGGATGTTCCAGAGATGGGACACAGCAACAAGGGGACACAGTTGGAAGCTGAAGAGACAGATGAATCATAGGGATGTTAGGAAGTATTTCTTCAGCCACAGAGTAGTCAGGAAGTGGAATAGTTTGGGAAGCGAAGTAGTGGAGGCAGGATCCATACATAGCTTTAAGCAGAGGTGTGATAAAGCTCACGGTTCAGAGAGAGTGATCTAGTATCGACCAGTGAAGAGGCTGGGCCAGGAGCTAGGACTCGACCCCTGCAACCTCAACTAGGTGAGTATACACACACACACACTCACACCTCTACACACAAAGTTTACGGACTGCAGAAGCAACTGCATATTAAGAGGACAAAAAAAATGGGATTCCAAAAGGTAGGATGTAGAGGCAAGGGAACCCAGAATTGCTGCTCTGAGAAGGAAACATGAGTAGAAAGGCTCAAGAACACAGTGGAACAAAATTGGGAAAAAAGGTTAAATGAGTTTTGCATTACAATGGTGAAGATATCTACAGAGAGGAAGAAGTGGGAGTTATGAGCAGTAGCTGTTAAGGCAAAGATACAGAGCCTGTCAGAAGAACTGGAAGTGCTGAAGTGGGACATAAAGATGAGGATCAAAATGAGCAATGTGGTGGGAATAGGAACATAAGCAGACAGCAAGAAGACTGAATGGGGGAAAGGAACTAAGAAATCTCTTGTAGAAGGGATATCAGGCCACCAGGATGTCCGGGAGATGATAAAGGAAACAACAAAGGAGATATTTAAATCGGATCCAGAGATAAGGAGGGAAAAGAAATGGGAAGAGGAGAAGAAAAGGTCACTAACTATTCATGGGCTTCAGGAAATTGAAGGGAGGATCTATGAAGAAAAAAGATGGGGAAAAAAATGATCGAGAGTATTATTGCAATAACAGGAGAGAAGGACATGTCACAGCTTACAAATTTTCAGAGACTTTGAGGGTATTCAAAGAAAAAAATGCACAGTCAAACTGACATTCAAGACAGAAGTGGTATAAAACAAGATCCTACAACAGAAACCACTGTTAAAGAATTTCCGAAAATATTAGCGAGTATACCTCGACCATGACAGAATATGAAAAGAATGGGAACAACTCAAAGGAAGGATAAGAAGACACCAGTGGCAGGAAAGACAGACAGTGCAGGCATCGACAGGAAAATTAAGCTTTGAGGGGAACAAGAAACACAACTGTCCACAGATCCACCCACAGAATCCTCTCTACTTCTACCACCCCATACCAACCAAACCCAATAACTAGAAACAAGCCACACTCCACACCCACAGTCCCCACCCCCTCCATCACTAATACCACCATCACAGCAGCCTCCAATAATATCCTGCCCTGCTTTCCACACCCCTACCCAGTGCCAACCCCCACCCCAGAATACAGTACTGGAAAGGGAGCAAAAGGTATGGTGCACCAACAGTGATGGAAGAACTAAAAAGAGTGAGGAGTGACAAGAACGAATAATGAAGCATCCCCTGACATCGTAGCACCCACAGAGGCAAAGCTCATAGGAATGATAACAGATGCGATTATCTCAACTGGATATTAGATACTGAGGAAAGACAGACGGAGGGGGGGGGGGAGAAAGAAGGAGTTGCACTGCTCATCAAAAACTAGTGGAGTTTTGAGATGGGAGGAATGGACAGAGGTAGATGACTATATAGTAGGAACACTTCAGACCAGGGGTCCAACAGTGATGATAGTAGTGATGTATAACCTGATGTATAACTAAGAAAAGATCACGATGAGAGCAACATAGCAATGACGGATACACTAGCCAAGATGTCCAGAAGGGCCCACGTGGCAGGCCAAAATTACTCGTCATGGGGAATTTCAACCACAAGGAAATTGACTTGGAAAACCTAGAGCCACATGGGGGCCAAGTTGCTGTAGGCAGTATTGAAAAACTTTATGCACCGACATGTCAGGAACAAAACCAGAGAGGGAGATGAGGCTAGACCTCGTATTCATTTTGAGCAATTCAGACATAGGGAATATTGCAGACAAAAGGTCCCTCATACTAGTGACCTCGTGGTCCTAAGCTTCAAATACCTTGTTGAGTTAACAATGGAGAGTGATGAAGCATGAGAAGGCTGGAAGAAGCCAAACTTCAAAAAATGGACTCCACAGGCATGATGCAATTCATGCAGAAAGTGCAAAGGGAAAGAGAACTAGAAAGATAGTAAATGAAAAGATGGAACACGTAACCTCAAAGTGCAGGGAGGTAGAGGAAAACTTCGCACCAAGGGGCAACAGAAACAATGGGAAGATCAGAGTGAGCCCATGGTTTCCCCGGAGGCGTAATGAGGCCAAAGTGAAGTGTGCTAGAGCATGGAAAAAATAAAGAAGGCAAATGACTCGAGAAAACAAGAGGTTGAGCCTATGAACCAGAAACGAATATACGTGGATAAGGAGAGAGGTCTAGCGGCAATACGAGAATGACAAAGCATCAAAAGCCAAATTTTACCCAAAGTTGTTATATAGTCATATCAGGAGGGAAACAACAGTCTAGGACAAGGTAATTAGGCTGAGGAAGGAGGGGAGCTCTCAAAGAGTGACCAGGAAGTATGTGAAGAAATCAGCACAAGATTTATAGAGGTATTCGCTGTTGAGACAGAAGTGGTTCCAGCAAACTTAGGCAGTAGGTTACACCAGCAAGTGTTGAACTCACTGCATCACCAAGGACGAGGAGAAGAAACTGCTAGTCGAACTAGATTCCTCAAAGACGGTGGGCCCTGAGAGAAGCAGCAGAGGTACTGTGTGTGCTGCTAGCAGCAATCTTAAGTAAACTTATCGAACCTGAGGAGTTGAAGACAGAAAATGTAGTCCTAATTTTTAAGAAAGGAGACAGGCAGCATTAAACTGCAGACTAGTGTCATTAATATGTATAATATGTAAAGCTATGGAGAAAATTATCAGGAGAAGAGTGATGGAGCTCATACGTGAAAACCAGGGATAGGAAATCCTGTACCACAAACTTACTGGAACTCTACGATAAGGTAACAGAAGTAAGATAGGAGAGAGGAAGGGATGGGTAGATTGTGTCTTCTTGGACTATATGAAGGCTCTCGACACACTGCTACACGAGAGAGTGCTTCAAAAACTAGAGGAGCAGCCAGGAACAGCAGGAGAAAACACTGAAATGAATCAAGGAATACCCGAGAGGAAGGAAACAACGAGTGCTGGTACGTGGTGAGATGTCAGAGTGGGCGCCTGTGTAAAGTGAGGTTCCACAAGGTTCAGTCCTAGATTCGGTGCTGTTTCTTGTATATGTGAATGACTTGATGGATGACGGAAGGAATAGATTTATAGGTGTCCCTGCTCGCTGATGATGTGAAACTAATAAGGTGAAAACAAGCGGACGAGAATCAGGTAAGACTATAAGGTGATCTTGACAGGCTGTAAGCCTTGTCGGACAAATGTAGATGGAGTACAGGGGTCAAAGCCTGTAAACCTCATTTAAAGAAAAGGGTGTTCGGGTGAGCACTGTATGTAGCACATCCCCTGAGACGTACATCAAGCAAATGACGGCTGCAGCATATGGGCGCCTGGCAAACCTAAGAACAGCGTTTCGACATCTAGGTAAAGGTTCATTCACGACACTGTACACCGTGTACGCCAGTCCCGTACTGAAGTATGCAGCACCACTGTGGAACCCATACTTGGTCAATGACTTCAAGAAATTGGAGAAAGTGCAAACGTTTGCAACAAGACTAGTCCCGGAGCTAAGGGGTATGTCTTATGAGGAGATGTTAAGGGAACCCAACGTGATGACACTCAGTATAAAATACTGAGAGGAACTGACAAGATTTACAGGGCCACAGGGAACACAGCTGGAAGTTGAAAACTCAGATGGTTCATAGAGATCTTACGAAGCATTTCTTTAGCTTTAGAGTTGTCAGGAAGTAGAACAATCGGGAGAGTGAAGCTGTAGAGGCAGGTTCCATGCATAGTTATAAGAACAAATATAATAAGACTCTTGGAGCAAGGTGTGACCTAGTAGCGACTAGCAAAGAGGCGGGGCCAGGAGCTGTGACTAGAATCCTACAGCCACATGTAGGTGAGTACACACATAATCACTCTCGTATACAATCCCACTCAGAGCTGAGTGTAGTCAGGTGTGGCAATCTTTCTTCATTATACAACTATTTATAAGCGTCCATTCGGGAGTTCGATCTTCTGACAATGTAATGAATGACTATTATATACTGTACTAAAGCTCAGTGTTCAGAGTGACATTACCTGTTCATAATATAGGGGAGTGCTTAGATGTTTCGTTTTTTTCTGTTTTCCGGGACGCCTATCTGACGCAGTGAATAACATCGTATAAGGTCACTATTTACTACGACTAGTTTATTATACCGGCAATTTGTTGTTATGTACAGTACTTCTAATTGTTCCCGTTATTTGGCAAACCATTCCCACGAAATGAAACACACACCTGTAAGGCAAATTGCTGAGGAAAGTAATGACTTTCTCAGCAACGTGTTGATTAGGTAGCAGGTGTCATTACGTAGCAAGTGTCATTGGGTAGCAGGTGTCATTAGGTATTCATCAACCCTCAACTAGTCATAGTTTTTTCGTTACAGATGAATACATTACCTTAACGTCTTGAATCATGATTTAATGTTTAGGTTCAGGAGAGAGGTAGAGAGTATTCTATAAAATATTGTATATATAATCAGTCTTATGAACTACAGGAAAAATAAACATTCATATGTTTGTCTTCCTTAGTCTTGAATTACAACTATAAACAATACACAGAAGGCAAAACTGGAGAGTAGGTTAATCAACCAACAATCTCCTTCTCATGTATAGAAGTTGTTTGGGGTTGCAAATAACTGTAAATGACTACATAATATACTCACATTCAGCTACTAAGTTCAGTCTCTGGCTGTATAATGTTAGGGCTTTGCGTCCCATCTCGAGCATTTCCAGTGATACATTGTCAGGTTTCAAAGACATGAACCATCTACCTTTCCTGACCACTTCGGAAAGAGTAACAGGTGGATATATTTTTTTTAATCGTTGATTAAAATTTTTTTTTTTTTACAAGAATTACAGATGAATTTTTAAGCAAGGTTAGCATTTGCTGCGATTAGAAAAATTATAGAATCTTGCACTTTGCTCACCTTTATCTGAATGTTATCATAACCTACTGGAATCTTTAAAGATTTTAACAACTCGCTACTCATATTTGCTTATAAAATCTTGACAGAAAGACAGTGGGAAGACCCAGCTTCCTACAGATGAACCCTTGGTGGAATACTTGACGATATCCTCATTACCCTTCTGACGTTTCCTAGCTCCGGCTGATAGATTTCAGCACCATGAGCCCCATACTGCGTGAAATATGATTGGGAAACATAGTTGGCTTTAATTCCAACTGTTAACTTTCATATACAATAGTGTAGTAGCACACTGCTGATATAATCAATTTTGTTTAATTAAAAATAAAATACAGTAAAGCAAGTCTATTTGCCTCTGCTGACACTGTCTTTCTAACAGTAAATGTGCACTTGGCTTTAATTAGTCTTCGGTAATGAACTGTTCTTCTTTTTCTTGAGTGGGTGTTGCAGGTGCTGGTGTGGGTGCTGGTGTAACAGCACTGCAGTGATGGTTATAACACGCTGCCTTTGTCACTATGTGTCTTATGAATGGCTGGCGTGAGTCCCTTCTTATACACGACGGACACCACTGCCGGCTTCCCTCTCTTCCATAACAATTTTGCAGTCCATTCTTGATGAAGTGGATGCGTGCCGTGTCTTCCCCATTAGATGTAATTACGACGGAATATATAACGCAGTGCTGTCTTGTGTTTGTCTGTGTCCGTGCGTGCAGCCTGTTTGTATGTGTGCGTGTGAAGTTTGTGTGTGTTTGTGTGTGTGTTGGTGTGTGTGTGTGTGTGTGTGTGTTTGTTTGTGTATGTGTGTGTGTGTTTGTGTGTGTGTGTGTGTGTGCATTTGGTCTTGCGAAGTGGTATCTGATATTCATGAAATACCGTAATAATTATACGATTGCAATTATTTGCCCATTAACACAACTCACGCTCTCTACCCGACCCCTTTCTCCTTTCCTCCCTCCCCCACCTCTTTCCTACCCTCAACATCATTTTTGCCCATCTTCTCACCCCCCTCCCTCCCAGTCAGCCACACCGAGGACCACGCCTCTCTGGGAAATTAATATAATGTACCACAGCTTAGTCCTGCCCAGGTTATCTTGGGTCAGCCAACACTAACTGCGAGTTGTTAAGTTTAGGTGAAGAAGAATTTCTTTTCTCATGTTTGGAGGCTAGCGACTCATATGTGTATTTTTAGGCTTATAATGAAGTTTTGAAATATCGAGAAGCCATTGTTACAATGATTTTTAATGGTTTATTTATGTAGGTATCTTGTATATTCTCTGATATAGAGTTTATAATGTCCAAATACTATCTTTTTTCTCTCTTATGTCCTTTATGTATTTTTTTATTGAACTGCTCTCTGATGGAGACACCTTTTAAAAATTCCGTTGCTTATGTGTATGGTGAAGTTAATCTCCGTAGATGGTAATTCCAAAGTTTTAGGAACTCCAGTTCTCTGGAACGAGACTTTTGAAGCAGCAGTCGCTGCTGAACCCTACTGAAGTCTCGCAGCTCAGGCCCACAAATCTCAACACTGTGAATGAAACCCATCTTGTGATCTGACAGGGAAACATAGTTCGCTCTTATTCTCATTATGTAATTATTATATAGAATATGGTAGCAGATGCACTGCTAATATATCCATCCAATTCTGCTAAAAACGTACCAGGCGCCACAGTCGTCATTCTTTCCCATTCAAGACTCCCACTTGACATTACCTTGTAGGTCGGTGCCAGAACGTTAGGCTCATAACTGAAGAATCTCGGTACAATCCTGGGCGGGAGAAAGATGACTGGAAAAGTTTCCTAACACCTGCCCCCGACTTCCAAGAATTAAAGACTTCGATGTTAGCCGAACTGGTAAAAAGCAGCACTGACTGGTTTTCATGACTTATCCTGGTTAATTGCCCTACGAGGGCAATAACCCGAATAAAATCTTCTACCCTGGAAAGAAAGGACAGTCACCGTCGTATTAGACTTCACCCGACCATCTCACTGTCACCATATTATCTAAGTGATACTCATTTCTATCTCACCTAATTAACTCTCTCTCTCTCTCTCTTTTTTTTTTTTTTTACACAGGGTTTGACAAGGTTAAGGATCCCTAGTTTTATTGACAAGCTATTTACAGGTTAAGGATTCCTAACTTTATTGACAAGCTAAGAGCTGTTACCTACATCAGCTCATTTGAAAGTATTTTTATTGTTATGAGACATACAAGTAGGGAACAGGATGAAGTTGGAGCCATCTGTGGGCCAGCATTTTCATTTGATCAACTGACTTTATCTCGTTGACATCATCATGCTGTACGAATGTGTTCCATACTCGAGTCATCCTGGGTATATATGATCTCAGATGGAGTGATGTTCTGGAGAAGGGTACAGCCAGAGTGAAGTTGCTGCTTTCTGCCCGTCTTGTGGCATAAAAGCCTGTTTCACGCTGTCCTCGAAGTGGATCCAAGTGTGGTACTTTGACAGTATTGGCCATGTACATAACAGTAAGGCCACCCACATCCCTCCTGTGTTGAAGGCTCTGCTGAAATGACAGATCTATCCAGGATGGTTCCAGACGAGAGATGAGACGTCTTGCTCTGTTCTCCACTCTGTCAAGCAGTCGCAGATGAGAGGGGAGGCAGGCAAACCAAGAAAGTGGAGCATACTCAAGGTGTGAGCGTACTTGTGCCTCGTACAGAATCTTGCAACCCCTACTGTCAAGCAGATGCGAGATACGGCGATGTGCTGTAAGCTTCCTGGCTGCCTTGTTTGCTAGATTTACAACATGGTTCTTCATGGTTAGTTTGGAGTCAAGTTTCACCCCAAGGATATCAACTTCTTCTCCAGGTGCCAACACCCTTCCATTCATCCTTACTACTGCACCAGCATTACCATCATGATGCCTAGAGACGATCATCATTTGCGTTTTCTCAGGTGCAAATGTTACTTGCCATCTCTCTCTCTCTCTCTCTCTCTCTCTCTCTCTCTCTCTCTCTCTCTCTCTCTCTCTCTCTCTCTCTCTCTTTGAGGTATCTATCTTAGTCATGAGTTTCTACTCACATTTTCCCTTTTGTTTACTGTGTTGGGGGACCAGTGGGTGTACACTTTATCTTCGACTTTCTTCTGCTATCTTAATTTTCAGCAAGAAAAACCCTTTACATTGTGCATTGAACTTCTCACACACTTCACTTTCATTTCTAATGAACTCTGCTCCTTGTTTCTTTGCTCTTGTTACTTGGTTGTTTACCATCGTCTTCCATCTGGTGTGACTGTAGCAGCCTCAGTACAGATCTGACGTTTGCTATATGTAATCTCAAACTGTCACTCGTTTTTTCTTCTCGCCCGTGCATATTCGTTACTTATTCTTCTGTTTACATTTTTATTCTTGCCTCTTTCGTTTTTTTGTTGTCCCACGCTCTTGCATCTTTCTGCATGTCTAAGTAAATCTTGCACTTTCTCTGTTGTTGCCATTTTCTCTTCTAGCTATGAATTCCTCGTCCGATTCTCATCATTTCATCAGCTGCCTTTGCACTGTACCACATTTAATAATTCTCTCATCCTTATACAGTCTCTTCGGAAACTTGATTTTTTTCTTCTTCTCAATCGTATTGTTTCACTCCATGTCAACTTCCACAAGGTATTTGAAACTTATCTCTAGGTTTTTCCTCTGAAATTTCGACCGAATAATGTGACTGAGCCATGTAGAAGCGAACTCTCTGTATGGAGTTCACTTCTACTGGGTTATTGCGCAACTGATTCAACTTCATAATCACTCTCATTTTGAAAAAAATATTACTAATATCCCTGAGGATCAATTCGAAGTGTAATTTTTAGTCTTGCTTCTTGTTCTGGATGCATCCCTAGTAAAAACAAAAACTTTTCTTGTTTGCCCTGTCTGTACCCGGTAGCATTTTGTTTTCATATCTTACCTTATTTGTCACTACTGATATTAAGCCTACTTGTAACATTTTTTATCTGATGATCATTTCACCCTCAGTTCAAGAGCCAATTTCAATGCTCCTCTCTGCAGTCTCTCAAATTCGATATCGGGTTCCATGCTGGCGCTGCGTACTCAAGAATGAATTGTGCGTATCAGGAAAAGAATGTTTTGAACGAGTCTTTATCTGGGTTCCTAAGTAGAATCTTACTACCCCAGCCTCCTCTGTTGATATTATTCGGTTAATACTTGCTTGAGATGACGTGTTTATATATTCTTCAGGAGACGTGCTTATATGTGCTACAGCAGACGTGTTTACATGTACTTCAGGAGACTTGTTTATATGTGCCTCGAAGACATGCTCATATAAAACCTCAGGAGCCATGTTTATATAAAACTCGGGAGACGTGTATATATAAGACCCAAGATACATGTTTAAGGTAATGTTTACTGTAAAATGGCACTCAATTTAAATCCCACTTTCATCTTCATGTTTCTTAAACTTGCTGTTTCTTCAGTCTAATCCCAGTATCCATCTATTCATCTTTTCCAGAACTCTCCTTATATCTTCTTGCAGCCTTTGTTCTTCCTGTTTAGTCTGTTTAGTTTACATTCTCCTCATTATTTTGGATTCAGCGATGACAAGGGGATACACAGGAGGTAATTCTCGTTGCCTGCTCACTTGTGTTCACCAGGGATAGTAGAAGCTGAACTCTGACGCTCGTGGAACTACAACACCGATACTTGTGGAACTACAACACCGATACTTGTGGAACTACAACACCGATATTTGTGGAATTACAGCACCGATATTTGTGGAACTACAACACCGATACTTGTGGAACTAAAACACCGATACTTGTGGAACTACAACACCGATACTTGTGGAACTACAACACCAATACTTGTGGAACTACAACACCGATATTTGTGGAACTACAACACCGATACTTGTGGAACTACAACACCGATACTTGTGGAACTACAACACCGATATTTGTGGAATTACAACACCGATATTTGTGGAGCTACAACACCGATACTTGTGGAACTACAACACCGATACTTGTGGAACTACAACACCGATATTTGTGGAATTACAACACCGATATTTATGGAACTACAACACCGATATTTGTGGAACTACAACACCGATACTTGTGGAACTACAACACCGATATTTGTGGAATTACAACACCGATATTTGTGGAACTACAACACCAATACTTGTGGAACTACAACACCGATATTTGTGGAACTACAACACCGATACTTGTGGAACTACAACACCGATACTTGTGGAACTACAACACCGATACTTGTGGAACTACAACACCAATACTTGTAGAACTACAACACCGATACTTGTGGAACTACAACACCGATACTTGTGGAACTACAAAACCGATACCTGTGGAACTACAACACCAATACTTGTGGAACTACAACACCGATTCTTGTGGAACTACAAAACCGATACTTGTGGAACTACAACACCAATACTTGTGGAACTACAACACCGATATTTGTGGAACTACAACACCAATACTTGTGGAACTACAACACCGATATTTGTGGAACTACAACACCGATACTTGTGGAACTACAACACCGATACTTGTGGAACTACAACACCGATATTTGTGGAACTACAACACCAATACTTGTGGAACTACAACACCGATATTTGTGGAACTACAAAACCGATACTTGTGGAACTACAACACCGATATTTGTGGAACCACAAAACCGATACTTGTGGAACTACAACACCGATACTTGTGGAACTACAACACCGATACTTGTGGAACTACAACACCGATATTCGTGGAACTACAAAACCGATACTTGTGGAACTACAACACCGATATTTGTGGAACTACAAAACCGATACTTGTGGAACTACAACACCGATACATGTGGAACTACAACACCAATACTTGTGGAACTACAACACCGATATTTGTGGAACTACAACACCGATACTTGTGGAACTACAACACCGATACATGTGGAACTACAACACCAATACTTGTGGAACTACAACACCAATACTTGTGGAACTACAACACCGATATTTGTGGAACTACAACACCGATACTTGTGGAACTACAACACCGATACATGTGGAACTACAACACCAATACTTGTGGAACTACAACACCGATATTTGTGGAACTACAACACCAATACTTGTGGAACTACAACACCGATATTTGTGGAACTACAACACCGATACTTGTGGAACTACAACACCGATACATGTGGAACTACAACACCAATACTTGTGGAACTACAACACCAATACTTGTGGAACTACAACACCGATATTTGTGGAACTACAACACCGATACTTGTGGAACTACAACACCAATACTTGTGGAACTACAACACCAATACTTGTGGAACTACAACACCAATACTTGTGGAACTACAACACCAATACTTGTGGAACTACAACACCAATACTTGTGGAACTACAACACCGATATTTGTGGAACTACAACACCGATACTTGTGGAACTACAACACCAATACTTGTGGAACTACAACACCAATACTTGTGGAACTACAACACCAATACTTGTGGAACTACAACACCGATATTTGTGGAACTACAACACCAATACTTGTGGAACTACAACACCGATATTTGTGGAACTACAACACCGATACTTGTGGAACTACAACACCGATACATGTGGAACTACAACACCAATACTTGTGGAACTACAACACCAATACTTGTGGAACTACAACACCGATATTTGTGGAACTACAACACCGATACTTGTGGAACTACAACACCAATACTTGTGGAACTACAACACCAATACTTGTGGAACTACAACACCAATACTTGTGGAACTACAACACCAATACTTGTGGAACTACAACACCAATACTTGTGGAACTACAACACCGATATTTGTGGAACTACAACACCGATACTTGTGGAACTACAACACCAATACTTGTGGAACTACAACACCAATACTTGTGGAACTACAACACCAATACTTGTAGAACTACAACACCAATACTTGTGGAACTACAACACCAATACTTGTGGAACTACAACACCAATACTTGTGGAACTACAACACCGATACTTGTGGAACTACAACACCGATATTTGTGGAACTACAACACCGATACATGTGGAACTACAACACCAATACTTGTGGAACTACAACACCAATACTTGTGGAACTACAACACCGATACTTGTGGAACTACAACACCGATATTTGTGGAACTACAACACCGATACATGTGGAACTACAACACCAATACTTGTGGAACTACAACACCAATACTTGTGGAACTACAACACCGATACATGTGGAACTACAACACCGATACTTGTGGAACTACAACACCGATACATGTGGAACTACAACACCGATACTTGTGGAACTACAACACCAATACTTGTGGAACTACAACACCAATACTTGTGGAACTACAACACCAATACTTGTGGAACTACAACACCAATACTTGTGGAACTACAACACCAATACTTGTGGAACTACAACACCAATACTTGGGGAACTACAACACCAATACTTGTGGAACTACAACACCGATATTTGTGGAACTACAACACCGATACTTGTGGAACTACAACACCGATACTAGTGGAACTAAACAATTGATACTTCTTGGAACTGCAATAAGTATACTTACTCGTCTTCACGTTTCCTCCTTGATAGTGATTCCTTGATTTTTATTATTCAGTGTTAATAACGTTTCTTTTACTCCAGTGTGCGTCTGCAATTTGCTAAGTAACCTTCTATGTGGCATTGCACCGAAACTTTCTTTCAGAATTAGGAATATGTCGTCCTCTCATCTCTTTGATTCCTGCGTAACATTTTTTATGTCTCTAAAATGCTGATATGGAATGTCCTTCCCATTTCTGAAACTGTACTAGTTTTCTGGGAGGAATCTGTTATTTTCTGTGTGTTCAGCGCGAGTCATTATTTAAGTAACCAGCAGGTTGTAGGTTACATTTTTTATAGTGATTCTTTTCTTGAGTCATTAATTTGTTTTCTTTCACTAATTTCTTGAATATCAGTAACACGTTTACTTATCTTTTAGTTATCTGGGAATTCATCTGTCCCTAATGTACTGATGAAGATCGTTTGAATAACATTTTAGCTCGTTATAATATTCTCGGTGATATTTCATCTGGTCCCGATGTTTCTTCAGTGTCAGGCTACATCAGGAGTCCACTCACTACCTCATTAGTTTTTTCATGTCTTAATAATACTGTTTGGTTTGACCTACGTTCTGTCTCTGCTTCTCTCCATTGCTCATTCGTAAAAAAAAAATATATCCGGTTGCATGACAATTGAGCCGCTAATACCAGTGTTGGTACTAGTTAGTTTGTCCCTTAATTCATCTTGCCAGTATACTGGAGCCAGGAAATACCTCAGCACTTTGCAATATAACCTCTCCACAACAGTCTCTTCATTCGTCAGTATGTACTCACCTAATTGTGGTTGCAGGGGTCGAGACTCAGCTCATGGCCCGGCCTCTTCACTGATCGCTACTAGATCCTCTCCCTCTCTGCTTCCTGAGCTTTGTCATACCTCTTCTTAAAACTATGTATGGTTCCTGCCTCCACTACTTCACTTGCTAGGCTATTCCACTTCCATATGTGCGTGTGTGTGTGTATGTGTGTGTGTGTGTGTGTGTGTGTGTGTGTGTGTGTGTGTGTGTGCAATAGGAAATGGAAAAGAGATCATCCTACAAGGGAAGACTTTCAGGGCTGATCGCCATTCCTTTCTGCTTTTGCAAGCTCATGAAAAAAGAAAGCTGGCTGCAACGTGGAAAGCTTAAAGCTGCTATTCAACATCCCCCTGTGGTTGTTTTACACACATACACATTAATATATATATATATATATATATATATATATATATATATATATATATATATATATATATATATATATATATATATATATATATATATATATATATATATATGTCGTGCCAAATAAGCCGAGCCGGCTAGTTAGACCTAACCGGCAAGGTTGTTTTCTAATGAATAAGCAGCAAATATTTTTCCTGAACAAAAAAAATGCATGTCATTTAGTGTAATTAATATTACACTAAATTCTGCTATGATATAGCAGAATTTAGCTAAAAAAAATATTAGGCAATTAAGTTGGGTTAAGTAAAATTTCTTCCAAAAATAAACATTAATAAATTGTTGTCAATGGAAACAATGTCTATCAGTGTATAAAAAAAAATCTGAAAAGCCAAATTTTCAAGGCAGTTCGTCCTGTTCAGCGTATTAGACGTTTTTAGGCATCCGTCAAAAAATAGAGATAACAACCGATACTTTTAAAAATATAAATATTACACGTGAGCTTAAAAATATCGTCAGTAGCACACACACACACACACACACACACACACACACACACACACACACACACACACACACACACACACACACACACACACACACACACACAAACACACACACACACACACACACACACAAACACACTCGTGGAGGAGTCACGCGGTTTGAGCTCGTGTTTTGGTGATAATTTCTGACTGTGCCATAAGGAATAGAGTGTGGGATATAGGCGTGTGCACGCATAAGAGTGCATATAATCACTTAAGCCCCGAAAAGAGGAAATATAAGTGATCACAGAAAAGAAAACAAAGGAAATATTTGCTGAGTGTTTAGTGGGGGCCGTTGGAAGGGTGAACGGTTGTGTCAGGCCTAAATAGTGTTGCCATAATAACGCAGTGGGGTATTTTGAAGAAAAAGTGCGACTCAAGACCAGGGAGATGAGATATGTATAGATGTGTCAGTAAATACAGTGAGTGAGTGAAAAAATTAGAAAAGCTAGAGACTATAGTGCATACACGAAGTTAGTGGAAAAATTACCGAGAAGCATCAAACATCTTCAACTTCTGGGACAGGACAGACCCGCAACGTTACTCCACTGCCAGCCGCAAGTAATATTCACCTAGTTTGAGTTGCATAGGGTCAATAGTACCTGTCTCTAGCTGGAATTGGGGGTCACTCTCCTCGAGCTATCAGAATTAGAATAAGCAGCATTTACTGGCATTTAATAGAATTTTGAGGTAGCGGCATATAGGCGAAGCCTAGTGTATTTATTTTTGAACGTAATTTTAAACTCAAAAGACAGTACAGTGGGAACCAAGAGATCGGGTACATATACAATACATATGTAGTACATACGTGGGAAATAAGGACTGTTTACATAAACATATGCACACACACTAGGTGAGAACACCTCAGCTGTTAGGCACTTGAATAGCTGTAGCACACACACACACACACACACACACACACACACACACACACACACACACACACACACACACACACACACACACACACACACATACATACACACACACACACACACACACACACACACACACACACACAAACACACACACACACACACATACACACACAGATACAGACACACACACACATATACGGGGCCAGGAGCTAAGACTCGACCCCTGCAACCACAAATAGGTGAGTACAGGATTTTACACCTTCCTGTGAAGTGACCCTATAACCCTTCCTTTCCCCCCATCTCTCTCCCTCTCCTCTCCTTTCTCTTCCTCTCTCTCTCTCTCTCTCTCTTCCTCTCTCTCCCTTTCTCTCATCCTCTCTCTCTTCCTCTCTCTCTTCCTCTCTCTCTTCCTCTCACTATTTCTCTCTTCCTCTCTTTCTCCCTCTCCCTCTCTCCCTTCCTCTCTTCCTCTCTTACTCTCTCTCTTCCTCTTCTTTTCTCTCTCTCTCTTCCCCTGTCACTCTTCCCTCTCTCTTACCTTTTCCCTCTCTCTCACTTTCTCCCCCTTTTTCCCTTCTTTTCCCCTCCTTCTAGGCTCCCCTTCTCTCTCTCCCTATCTCTCACTCTCTCCCCCTTTTTCTTTTTCTCTTTCTCTCTCTCTTTCACTAAAAAAAAAATGGTTGGGACTCGCAGGAATCAGGGATCAGATGACAATGGTACTGGTACGGAGGAATAGCTGGAGGAACAGTGGAAAAGGATAGAGCAAGAATGGGAGAGAAAATTAGGAGAGCTTTCTGAAAAAATGGAGAAAGAGCTCTCTGTGAAATGGGAAAAGAGGTTGGAGAAGGAGACGAAGAAGTGGGAGGCACAAGTCGAAACTGCAGTAGCCAGGGTAAAGGTCCTAGAATTTGAGGTAAACAGGCTGAAGCAAGTCTCAGGGGTAGTGACCAGAGAAGACACACCATACGAAGATGAGAGGCTGAACAGGAAGGAAGGAGATATGAATTATGCTAAGGTCATATCAGCCTGCAAAGAAGGGCTAGGGAGTGGAAGGGAAGAGCAGATGGGTGCAGATGGAGAGGGAGATAGGTCGAATGCTGAGGCACAACCATGCTACCAAGAGCCACTGGAAAAATCAAGGGAGAAAATGACCACATACAGACAGGAACCAGAGTCACAGAGGGAGAGGCAATGGGAGGAGGAAAGGGCAAATTCAGTGATTATCCATGGGCTTCAGGAGAGAGAGGAAAGGACACACACTGAAAGACGGCAGGAAGAAAGAAAGGAGATTGAGAAAATCATCACGGAAATAGGGGGAGAAGACATGGATGAGATTGTAAATTTTCAGAGAATAGGGGGGTACTTGAAGGGGAGAAACCGACTGATCAAGCTGATTCTCAGGACAGAAACAGTGCAGAACAGGATCCTCCAAGATAAACCACGGTTGAAAAGCTCGGAAGAGTACAAGAAGGTGTTCCTAGACAGAGACAGAACACAAACAGAGAGACAGCAGCTGAGGGAGAGGACAAAAAAGCGAAAGGAGCTAGGAAAGGAGACAAGGATGGAACCAGCAGAGGTCAGTCAGAGCAGAACAGAGCAGCAAGGGCAAGCACACACACAACTATCCTCAGAACCACACAACCTATCACACCATCCCAACACACAATACAATCCATACCCACAGCTTCCACCCAACCCCCAACCATAGAATCCCACAGTATGCTACCAGGTCTCCCACCCCCACAGGCCCCCCAAACCACAGTGTTGGAAAGGAAACTGAAGGTATGGTACACAAACGCTGATGGAATAACAAACAAGTGGGAGGAGTGGCACGAAAGAGTCAAAGAGGCATCACCAGACATCATAGCGATCACAGAAACCAAGCTTATAGGTATGATAACAGATGCCATCATTCCAGCGGGATACCAGATCCTGAGAAAAGACAGAAGGAACAGGGGGGGGGGTGGAGGAGTGGCATTGCTGATCAAACACCGATGGAATTTTGATGAGCTGAAGAGAGGAGACAGCGGAGAAGAAAGTGATTACATAGCGGGAACGCTTCATCCTGGTGGTCCCAAGGTGATAATTGCAGTGATGTATAACCCACCACAGAACAGCAGGAGGCCAAGGCAAGAGTATGACGAGAGTAATAGAGCGATGGTTGACACACTGGCTGCAGTGGCGAGAAGAGCTCATGCATGCAGGGCAAAGCTCCTGATCATGGACGACTTTAACCACAAGGAGATCGATGGGAGAACTTGGAGCCACATGGGGGCCAAGATACATGGAGGGCTAAGATGATGGAGGTGGTACTGGAAAACTTCATGTACCAACACGTAAGGGACACTACAAGAGAGAGAGGAGAGGATGAACCAGCAAGACTGGACTTAGTATTCACCTTGAGAAGTGCAGATATTGAGGACATCACATATGAAAGTCCCCTTGGGGCCAGCGATCATGTGGTTTTGAGCTTCGAATACACAGTAGAGCTACAAGTGGAGGGGAAAGCAGGAAGGCCAGGACAAATGAAACCAAACTACAGGAAAAGGGACTACACAGGAATGAGGAACTTCCTGAACGAGGTTCAGTGGGACAGAGAACTGGCAGGGAAGCCAGTTAATGAGATGATGGAATATGTAGCAACAATGTGCAAGGAGGCTGAGGAGAGGTTTGTACCCAAGGGTAACAGGAATAATGAAAAAGCCAGGAAGAGCCCATGGTTCACCCAAAGATGCAAGGAGGCAAAAACCATGTGTGCTAGGGAATGGAAGAAATATAGGACCAGGTAATCAGGCTAAGGAAGGAAGGAGGAGAGACAACAAGAAATGACCGTGAAGTATGTGAGGAACTCAACAAGAGATTCAAAGAAGTGTTCAAAGAGGAGACAGAAGGGGCTCCAGAAAGACGGAGAGGTGGGGTACACCACCATGTGCTGCACACAGTACACACAACCGAAGAGGCTTGTGAGTGAGCTAGATACCTCAAAGGCAATGGGGCCAGATAACATCTCTTCATGGGCCCTGAGAGACGGAGCAGAGGTGCTATGTGTACCCCTAACAACAATATTCAATACATCTATCGAAACAGGGAGATTGCCTGAGGCATGGAAGACAGCAAATGTGGTCCCAATCTTTAAAAAAGGAGACAGACATGAAGCACTAAACTACAGACCAGTGTCACTGACATGTATAGCATGCAAAATCATGGAAAAGATTGTCAGGAGAAGAATGGTGGAACATCTAGAAAGGAATGATCTCATCACCAGCAGCCAACATGGTTTCAGAGACAGGAAATCCTGTGTCACAAACCTACTGGAGTTCTATGACATGGTGACAGCAGTAAGACAAGAGAGAGAGGGGTGGGTGGATTGCATTTTCTTGGACTGCAAGAAGGCGTTTGGCACAGTACCACACAAGAGATTAGTGCAAAAACTGGAGGACCAAGCAGGGATAACAGAGAAGGCACTGCAATGGATCAGGGAATACTTGTCAGGAAGACAGCAGCGAGTAATGGCACGTGGCGAGGTGTCAGAGTGGGCACCTGTGACCAGCGGGGTCCCACAGGGGTCAGTCCTAGGACCAGTGCTGTTTCTGGTATTTGTGAACGACATGACGGAAGGAATAAACTCCGAGGTGTCCCTGTTTGCAGATGACGTGAAGTTGATGAGAAGAGTTCATTCGATCGAAGACCAGGCAGAAATACAAAGGGATCTGGACAGGCTGCAGACCTGGTCCAGCAATTGGCTCCTGGAGTTCAATAGCCCCAAGTGCAAAGTCATGAAGATTGGGGAAGAGCAAAGAAGACCGCAGACGGAGTACAGTCTAGGGGGCCAGAGACTACAAACATCACTCAAGGAAAAAGATCTTGGGGTGAGTATAACACCAGGCACATCTCCTGAAGCACACATCAACCAAATAACTGCTGCAGCATATGGGCGCCTAGCAAACCTCAGAACACCATTCCGACATCTTAATAAGGAATCGTTCAGGACCCTGTACACCGTGTACGTTAGGCCCATATTGGAGAATGCGGCACCAGTTTGGAACCCACACCTAGCCAAGCACGTAAAGAAACTAGAGAAAGTGCAAAGGTTTGCAACAAGACTAGTCCCAGAGCTAAGAGGTATGTCCTACGAGGAGAGGTTAAGGGAAATCAACCTGACGACACTGGAGGACAGGAGAGATAGGGGGGACATGACAACGACATACAAAATACTGAGAGGAATTGACAAGGTGGACAAAGACAGGATGTTCCAGAGATTGGACACAGTAACAAGGGGACACAGTTGGAAGCTGAAGACACAGATGAATCACAGGGATGTTAGGAAGTATTTCTTCAGCCACAGAGTAGTCAGTAAGTGGAATAGTTTGGGAAGCGATGTAGTGGAGGCAGGATCCATACATAGCTTTAAGCAGAGGTATGATAAAGCTCACGGCTCAGGGAGAGTGACCTAGTAGCGATCAGTGAAGAGGCGGGGCCAGGAGCTCGGACTCGACCCCCGCAACCTCAACTAGGTGAGTACAACTAGGTGAGTACACACACACACACACACACACACACACAAGGTAGACAGAGACAGGATGTTCCAAAGATGGTACACAGCAACACGGGGTCACATTTGGAAGTTGAAGACTCAGATGAATCACAGGGATTTTAGAAAGTATTTATTCAGTCAAATAGTTGTCAGGAAGTGGAATAATCTGTGAAGTGACGTGTTGGAGGCAGATCTATACATAGCTTTAAGAAGAGGTATGAAAAGCTCATGGAGCAGGGAGAGTGACATAGTAGCAACCAGTGATGAGGTGGAACCAGGAGCTGTAATCTGACCCTTGCAAACACAACTAGGTGAGTACAACTAGGTGAGTACACACACCTACGCACGCAATCGCGCGACCTTTTAAGGCAGTCGAACTACGCCTCCCTGCACTGTTGATGTACCTAGGTGTACTAGGAAGCTAAATGAAGGCCGACAACCAACGAGAAATGGCCGCAAATACCACATAGGTCGCCTTGACTGGAAAGCTTTCTGTCCTTGTGTCTCGATCACTTCAAATAGAACACAAGAGAGGAGTTAGACTAGTAGATACCTGGAGATACCTGGAGAGAGTTCCGGGGGTCAACGCCCCCGCGGCCCGGTCTGTGACCAGGCCTCCTTAGGTCAGTGTCCCAGGATGCGACCCACACCAGTCGACTAACACCCAGGTACCCATTTTACTGATGGGGAACATAGACAACAGGTGGAAAGAAACACGTCCAATGTTTCTACTCTGGCTGGGAATCGAACCCAGGCCCTCACCGTGTGAAGCGAGAGCGTTAACCACCAGGCCACCAGAGTCCTTTTATTCTCCTCCTGTATTTACGGTGAACAGTGTCGAAGGAGCCAAAACATTTTCAATAAAGTTCTGGTCCTATGTGAGTGAATTCGTATCTATTTCCCGGTACCTAGCTATGTTGACCTCAAGCTCCTGGGTATCCAGGATGTTGAGCTCTAATCAGCCGCGAGAATTCCTCTTCATGTCCAGCCCTGACTTTATTTGTGTTTGAGAGAGTTGAATTCCATTTCCCGGGCAGTTTGAAGATGAGCTAATGCTCCTGGCCCCCACATCTCGTCCACCTGTGTTAGAACAGGTAGAACAACAGTTTCTGTGTTCGTTGAAGGTGTTGAGAGTGTTTCATTTTGATGGTGCAGTTGTGTTGCAGCATCTGGGCTACTTCTCTTTCCTAATGGGTTAAGTTTCAGTTTTTCTCGCTGATATTCATTAATTAAGAAATACCACTCTTGCCATGGCAACTCACACCCACACTCCTCACACACTCACCCACACACCTACAGTTTATTCCCACACCCCTACAATTCACTCCAAAAATGAACTACTCCCTTGCGCAGACAACTTGCTCCCACATTCTTCTTACACCCTTCTCTCTCACTCCTACTCACTAATACACCCCGATATCCCTTCAATTCATTTCTACAAATCTACAACTCTTACAGTTTTCCTACATCAGATTGGCTCCTACACCCTTCCAATTCACTCCCACTCATCTACAACTCAATCTTATACGCATCTGACTCATCCCGCATCCTCCAGAGTAAGGTTATCGAGGGCTGGGAATACCTGTCTCACTGCACAGTAATCCAATACTGCCAGAGTATTTTTGCAAATAGTGTTTTGATCCCTTAATCTACAGATGTCATGCCGCTGTGTTCGTGACGATCAAGTTTGCTGGGGTCTTGATATCTAGGGCTAGTGTGACATTGATGACCTGGTCTAGTGTGGTCTTAACAACTGTTGTTGATCTAGTGTAGCATTAACAACTAGGCCTGGTATGGTCCTGTTGACCAGGTACGGTGTAATCTTGACGACCACACCAAAACTACCTTAGCAACCTCATCAAATCTTGCTAAAATTAATACTCTCTAACCTATGTACTCGTAAGGTCGGTCAAAAATTTTACTTTCAAAGATTTTCTTTTCTTTTCTATTATTTATGACACTAGTGACATTTCATGTAAATTTTCGCAGATTCATTACAAATAATAAACGCTCTGAAGAATTTTATCAGTGCTGTGCGCAGAATGAAAGGTGCCCAGCATTAGTTTTATCTGCAACACGAGGCTTCAGAGAGTTAATTTGTTAGATTTGAAACCTACCGACTGCACGTGGGTTATTAATTGCAGCTGTAATTCATCTCTTCACTGACATCAATAATACTGTAATCCCTAAAGTAGGGATTAAAATTAAATCACACTGTAATTTCTCACGGTGTATGTATCGTGAGTTTTAAGCCAACGTAACAAATTTTGCAAAACAATTTAGCATCAATATAAATTGCTACTGCCCCGTGAAAGTCATTCTGGATATCATTAAATTTATGTAAAAAGTAAACTTATTTCGGTCGCTGCTCGATCCCTAAAAGGCATCTCTGTATTCCATAAGCACAGTCACTTACTTTAATGCACGCAAATGGGAGAGTAGAGCATCAGATTCAGTGCTGTTAAATATCAACGTTGAAGATCTGAACTGAATCAAAACAGCCACTGAGAAAATATCGAATGAAAACCAACATTTCAGTTTTCATAATTTGTGCAATGAAAAAATAGTAACTTGGCTCCAGCACAACTCAAACTCAATTAAACAGATCAGAAAAGGCATTCTCCAGTTAATACATGAAACCCGATTTTTTCAATAAAATTGGCAAATTTTTCAATAAAATAGGCAAATTAGAAGTATTTCGAAGCAGAACAGCTTCGAAATACTCCATATAAAAGTTAACAAGAGGAGGGGATAGAGGAGAGCCTATAAGCAATACAAAGGTTTGGGAATAGAATTTACGTCTGGCTTCGTTATATAGACAATGTATTTGCTCTTTTGCTACGTGACCGTAGTCTCTTCCAACCATTTTTTGATGTCCTTAACAATCTCACTCCTTCCAACAAGTTCAAAGCTGAATGAGAATATAACTCTTTGCTACCTTGCCAGGATGTGCATGTCCATCGCGACAAGCGTTTCTTTTTCTGTTCATAGCCAACCGGTGCACAATGGTATGTACATTCACTACTTTTCTTACCATGCTCCCTCTGTTTTGAAAAGTGTTCTTGTTTCTCTTTTATTCTGTGTCCTCCACATCTGTAACCCTCAATTTTTCGACTCGGAAATTTCATTTTTCGCAGCTCGTTCTCTCGCCGCGGCTACCCTTCATATTTCATAAACTCTACATTCTCACATGTTGAACGGTCTTTCTTCTTTCCAAAATTCTCTTCTCCCATGAAATCTCCTGTTCTTTGTCATCCCTATATTTCCAGTCTCCTAAATCTTAACAACATCCTTCGCCGAACTAATATCCTTCATGGTAATCTATTGTAATCTAGTTCATACCTCTCCTGTCACTGATACTTCCGGCGTCTACTCCATTTCCTGCTCCTCTTGTCCTCTCCAGTACTTTGGTGAAGCTGGCCACTGTCTTTTAATGGTTCTCCTTATTGTCATGTTAGAGATGACAGTCATCCTATTAACTGGTCCTCTGCCAAAACTGTCTATCCTTCTAGCCTTTACATACGCCGTCTTATTAAAGCATCACTTATACAAAACATTCGTTACATGAATCTTAGTCCTGGCTTTGTCTCTGTAGAGGCCTTCCTTTCTTATTACATTTTCTAATGCTCTAATCATCAAAACTCTTGTGCCTTAACATCACCGTTGTCTCCTCCTGTCCTTACCTCTTCACCTTCTATATTTTCATTGACTTTTCCACCTTCTTCCTAAGTGGGTTTTATCCTAGGGGGGAAGGGTTGTACTGCAGGGAATTTTGTCGTATACGCGTGGGCCAGTACCTCTTCTGCAGTGCCACTCTGTTCTCTTGATAGTATGGAGTAACTCCACATTTACTACTATTACTACTAATAGTAGTAATGGTGAAGTTTTCCACTACTACTACTCCTACATTATTATTTATACCTCTACCAGTGCTACATTTCCACTTATGTCACCACCACTACTATTATTGCTACAAGAAAACAATAACAACTACTACTACTATTATTCTACTACTACTGCTACCACCACCACCAGCACTACTACCATTACTACTACTCCTCCCTCCCCTTCTGCCACTCCCATCCCCTGCTCTTTCTCATAAATATTCTGGGTCGAGTCTTAGCATATAGCCCCTCCTCTCAACTTGCTGCTTGCCACATTTCACTCCCTGCTTGCTACATTTCACTCCGGAAGGCTACTCATAGATTTTCCAGAGAAGCAATTGTTGTACAGACTATTTGGTTGATACGACCCTCTGGGGATGTACTGGGCACACTAAACTCACCACTAGGCTTTTCTCGATGAATCTGGTCTGCAGCCTCTGTTTACCTGGAGTTTACCTGGAGAGAGTTCCGGGGGTCAACGCCCCCGCAGCCCGGTCTGTGACCAGGCCTCCTGGTGGATCAGAGCCTGATCAACCAGGCTGTTGCTGCTGGCTGCACGCAAACCAACCTACGAGCCACAGCCCGGCTGGTCAGGAACCGACTTTAGGTGCTTGTCCAGTGCCAGCTTGAAGACTGCCAGGGGTCTGTTGGTAATCTCCCTTACGTATGCTGGGGGGCAGTTGAACAGTCTCGGGCCCCTGACACTTATTGTATGGTCTCTTAACGTGCTAGTGACACCCCTGCTTTTCATTGGGGGGATGTTGCATCGTCTGCCAAGTCTTTTGCTTTCGTAGTGAGTGATTTTCGTGTGCAAGTTCGGTACTAGTCCCTCTAGGATTTTCCAGGTGTATATAATCATGTATCTCTCCCGCCTGCGTTCCAGGGAATACAGGTTCAGGAACCTCAAGCGCTCCCAGTAATTGAGGTGTTTTATCTCCGTTATGCGCGCCGTGAAGGTTCTCTGTACATTTTCTAGGTCAGCAATTTCACCTGCCTTGAAAGGTGCTGTTAGTGTGCAGCAATATTCCAGCCTAGATAGAACAAGTGACCTGAAGAGTGTCATCATGGGCTTGGCCTCCCTAGTTTTGAAGGTTCTCATTATCCATCCTGTCATTTTTCTAGCAGATGCGATTGATACAATGTTATGGTCCTTGAAGGTGAGATCCTCCGACATGATCACTCCCAGGTCTTTGACGTTGGTGTTTCGCTCTATTTTGTGGCCAGAATTTGTTTTGTACTCTGATGAAGATTTAATTTCCTCGTGTTTACCATATCTGAGTAATTGAAATTTCTCATCGTTGAACTTCATATTGTTTTCCCTGAACCCATACTCCATGTCCGGTCTTCTTGCCCCTCCAGTCTTCATAACCTTACATTTGATGAGGATGAATTCCAGCAACTACTTATCTGACCAGCATTTCTCTGTCCTCATCAGCCTTTATTCTCCTCACTGAGTCTACTTGATCAGCAGAGATAAATTTGATTCATTAACATGTGTGTTATTATGCTGGCTGCTGCATTGTTGCAAAATATAAAAAGTGTACATATAGTTTAATAAATAATGTCACTGCTTAAGTGGATATAGACTGAACAGGCAAATGGACGTGTTTTAGGCACGGCCAGTTTTGAGTGTATGGGAGAAAGAAGAGAGGAGTGTGCAGGCAGTGTCGAGTGGACAGGTGTCATGGTGTTAGGTTAAGTAGGGAGGATCGTATTTTAGGTAAGTTTTAGGCCATAAGTTGTTTCAGGAAATATTTTCTTTTGTAATCTTAACTTGGTCCTAGCACTGGGCAAGTCCCTGTTTTTTTATGTGGGGTGTGTGACATTAGTCGAAGTGCAGGAATGGCTACACTTTTTAAACCTGCAGGCTGGAAGCAGGCAAGGAATGGCGTTATAGAGGCGCCATTAACATTTTATTCTTCTGTAGCCTAATGACCCGTGTGGGTTTAGCACTTGGTTTTGATTGTAACAAAATATGACCTAATTTTAAATTATTAGCAGTGAACTGGTGAGTTTTGTGAAATGTAGATTTTATAAAGGTGCGTTTACATGTCCTTCCTGATAAAAGTATTGTACAGCTGTTTAGCGCTTTTGGTGAATTTACCTTCTGCTCCTAGGATGATATATTTTGTTTAATATTTTTATATGCCCCTAGATAAGGCTTTAACTCCGAGGCGCCAGTTGAAATATGTAATATAAGTATGTAACATAGGTTATTCGCAGTAACCAAAACCAGTGCAAGGACTTGTTATATAATACAAAACCTTGCGGAACTCTACTAGTTACTCTTCCCAATTCTGATGCCTCTTCTCTAATACTCTCTGCTTCCTTCTCCTAAAGTACTCACTGATCCACCAGAGTATGTTCCTAATTATTCCTGCTTGCAACTCAAGTTTTTGCCCCAGATTTTTGTAGGGTACAGACTCAAATGCCTTCTTGTAATCGAAGAAAATGCAGTCCACCCTTCTTTCACTATTGTCTCAAATCTGCTTATTTGCCATATAAGTCCAACAGATTGGTAAGACGAGATCTGCCTCTCTGAATCCCTGCTGATTATTATTCATTCTGATTATCTTGTATATTACCTTTCATGGTATAAATATCAGTGAAGTTTGTGTGTACAGGTTAAGACAGATTTTGCTCCCTCTTCCACAGTGACGCTTAGTCATGACTCAGTGCCTTCAATGTATCCAGTTTCATCAAGGCTTTTTTTTTTTTACCTCTTTCCCTGTTGTGTGTATGATGGCCATTACCCGTTGGTGTATCCTTTTCAATAGGCTTTCTGGTATTGCCTGTTTCCACTGAGAACTCTTCAATTCCATTGTTCAACAATTCGTAGATTTCTTTGCCGTTTTTCCATGAGTTCTCTTCCTTCCTTTTCTTAGGCGAATTACATGGTCTTGTACTGTTATTTTTCCTTTGAGGTGGATGTTAAGAAATTCTCGATCAGACTTAGCCTTTCTTTAATGTCATTTTAAAATTTTCACTTGGCATCTCTACTCATTCTTACTTAAAAAGCTCGATTTTTATCTGTTTGCTTCCCTACTTGAATAAAGGGCTATTTTCGTCTTTGTTATTTCCATTTCTTGTTCTGGGAATGAAGTTGTCCTCTCCTTCCCTTTGCTACAGTAGGAACCCATCATCTCATCCACTGACTTGCCTTCCAGTTTCCTTTCCCAGTGAACTACATTCAAAAATCCCTCATTTCCTCGAAATTTCCTCTTCTATTGTCTTTTTTCTTGCATCCTCTACCTTCTTTTCTTCCTATGTTTACTTCAAGAAGTTACTCAAAGTTCGGTACACTATGGTCACTAACACCCTGTAGCTCTCATATGCTGTTTCACCTATGTCAGATGCACTTGCTGTAACGAAAAGGTCCAGTCTTGCTGGCTCATTTTCTCTTTATCTTCTTTTGTCCTAAATATTTTTACACAAAATGTTTTCCCGTGATCACCTCCATTAACTTAGACCTCCACTTTTCCAGTCCCTTGTGTAGGTCCCAGTTCTCCCATTCTATTTCTGCAAAGTTGAAATCTCCCACACTAAGGAGGTTTGCATTTCCCCAGTGTGCATCCTAGCTGCTTACGCTATGAAGTTGTTGACTTTATATCCTCGTTTCGGTTTCCTACTGATAGCTGGTGGGATGTATATCACTGCAACTGCTAACTTGAGTCTCCCAGTTTTACTTGAGCCTTATGTGAAGTTATTTGCCTCAAGTCTGGTTATCCCTTTCACATTTTCAAAACTCCACTGATTTCTGATTAGAAATACCACTCCTCTGGTACTGTCTTTCCTCAACACTTGATATCCTGCTGAGAATATTAAATCTCATATCTCTGTTAGCTTTGTCTTTATAATTCCTGTGATCTCTGCAGTCATTCAGCTCATCACTCTTATTTGATACACAGTCTACCATACTCTGTCATCAGTCATGCATCTTCCTCTCCTCCTATGAACCCGATGTCTCATTTTCTTCTTCATCCCATCTCAGGCTTTCTCGGCCCCCTTCAGTCATCTGGAGTCCATGAAACACCAGTGACCTCCGTCTTTCTTCCACTGCCTTTCCCTCCAGACGTCTTTGTTTTACCATTTTCCTTGCTGTCTCTCTTATCTCATTAGCCTTCTCATCTTCAGAGACCATGCCCAGTAGCTGCTTTCCTTTCTGGGTAACTCTGTTCTCTCTCGTTCCTTCACTGTTTCTGCCTCTGTTACCCCTCCCAGTAATTTTTTCCAGTCTCCCTCAGGTTTTCATTTCCTCTTCTAGTTTGAGGGCTCTATCAATATTATTTCAATCTACCTGTTCTGCAGCCTATTCCCTTGTTGCATAATGCCAAAATTTCCTCCTAAAGGAAATCAAACTTTCCTTCAAACTCCAGTGTGTGTGTGTGTGTGTGTGTGTGTGTGTGTGTGTGTGTGTGTGTGTGTGTGTTTATGTGTGTGTTTATGTGTGTGTGTGTGTGTGTGTGTGTGTGTGAGTGTGTACTCACCTATTTGTACTCACCTATTTGTGGTTGCAGGGGTCGAGTCATAGCTCCTGGCCCCGCCTCTTCACTGATTGCTACTAGGTCCTCTCTCTCCCTGCTCCATGAGCTTTATCATACCTCGCCTTAAAACTATGTATGGTTCCCGCCTCCACTACTTCACTTTCTAGACTATTCCACGACTTGACTACTCTATGACTGAAGAAATACTTCCTAACATCCCTTTGATTCATCTGAGTCTTCAACTTCCAATTGTGACCTCTTGTGTATGTGTCCCATCTCTGGAACATCCTGTCTTTGTCCACCGTGTCTATTCTGCGCAGTATTTTATATGTCGTTATCATGTCTCCCCTGACCCTCCTGGCCTCCAGTGTCGTCAGGCCGATTTCCCTCAACCTTTCTTCGTACGACAATCCCCGTAGCTCTGGGACTAGTCTTGTTGCAAGCCTTTGCACTTTCTCTAATTTCTTGACGTGCTTGACTAGGTGTGGATTCCAAACTGGTGCTGCATACTCCAGTATGGGCCTGACGTAAATGGTATACAGTGTCTTGAACGACTCCTTATTGAGGTATCGGAACGCTATCCGTAGGTTTGCCAGGCGCCCGTATGCTGCAGCAGTTATCTGATTTATGTGCGCCTCAGGAGATATGCTCGGTGTTATACTCACCCCCAGATCTTTTTCCTTGAGTGAGGTTTGCAGTCTTTGGCCATCTAAACTATATTGTGTCTGCGGTCTTCTTTGCCCTTCCCCAATCTTCATGACTTTGCATTTGGCAGGGTTAAACTCAAGGAGCCAGTTTCTGGACCAGGCTTGTAGCCTGTCCAGGTCTCTTTGTAGTCCTGCCTGATCCTCATCTGATTTGATTCTTCTCATTAACTTCACATCATCTGCAAACAAGGACACTTCTGAGTCTATCCCTTCCGTTATGTCGTTCACATATACCAAGAACAGCACAGGTCCTAGGACTGACCCCTGTGGAATCCCGCTTGTCACAGGCGCCCACTCTGACACCTCGTCACGTACCATGACTCGTTGTTGCCTCCCTGTCAGGTATTCTCTGATCCATTGCAGTGCCTTTCCTGTTATGTGTGCCTGATCCTCTAGCTTTTGCAGTAACCTCTTGTGAGGAACTGTGTCGAAGGCCTTCTTGCAGTCCAAAAAAATGCAGTCGATCCACCCCTCTCTCTCTTGTCTTACTTCTGTCACCTTGTCATAAAACTCTAGTAGGTTTGTGACACAGGATTTTCCTTCCCTGAAACCGTGCTGGTTGTCAATTATACACTTGTTTCTTTCCTGGTGCTCCACCACTCTCCTCCTGATGATCTTCTCCATGACCTTGCATACTATACACGTTAGTGATACGGGTCTGTAGTTTAATGCCTCATGTCTGTCTCCCTTTTTAAAAATTGGGACTACAATTGCCATCTTCCATACCTCGGGGAGTTGCCCAGTTTCAAATGATGTGTTGAAGATCTTTGTTAATGGTACACACAATATCTCTGCTCCCTCTTTAAGGACCCATGGAGAGATGTTGTCTGGTCCCACCGCCTTTGAGGTGTCAAGTTCGCATAGCAGTTTCTTCACCTCATCCTTGGTTATATGTTCCTCATCCAGCACTTGCTGGTGTACCTCCTGGAGTCCTACTGGTTTCCACTGTAAATACTTCTTTAAATCTCGTGTTGAGCTCCTGACATACCTCCCGGTCGTTTCTTGTGAATTCCCCATCACCCTTCCTCAGTCTGATTACCTGGTCCTTGACTGTTGTTTTCCTCCTGATGTGGCTGTACAATAGCTTCGGGTCCCTCTTGACTTTCGATGCTATGTCATTTTCATATTGTCGCTGAGCCTCCCTTCTTATCTGTGCATATTCGTTTCTGGCTCTTCGGCTAATCTCTGTCTTCTGTACCTTTTCCATTCTCTAGTACACCTAGTTTTTGCCTCCCTACACCTTTGGGTGAACCAAAGACTCGTTCTGTTCTTCCCATTATTTCTGTTTCCCTTGGGAACAAACCTATCCTCTGCCTCCTTGCATTTTGGTGCCATATAGTCCATCATTTCTTGTACTGGTTTTCCTGTCAGTTCCCTTTCCCACTGAATATCTTGAAGGAAGTTCCTCATGGCTGAGTAGTTCCCCCTTTTGTAGTTTGGTTTATCCCACCCTATTCCTACTATTCTCTCCATTTGGAGCTCAATTATGTAGTCGAAGCACAGAACCACATGATCACTAGCTCCCAGGGGCCTTTCATACATGATATCCTCGATGTCCGAACTACTCAAGGTGAATACAAGGTCCAGTCTTGCTGGTTCATCCTCTCCTCTCTCTCTGGTAGTGTCTCTAACATGTTGATGCTTGAGGTTTTCCAGTACCACATCCATCATCTTGGCTCTCCATGTTTCGGGACCCCCATGGGGCTCCAGGTTTTCCCAGTCAATCTCCTTGTGATTGAAATCACCCATAACTAGTAACTTTGCTCCCCCCATGTGTGCTCTCCTGGCCACCTCGGCTAGTGTGTCGACCATTGCTCTGTTGCTCTCATTGTATTCTTCTCTTGGCCTCCTGCAGTTCTGTGGTGGGTTGTACATTACTGCAATTATCACCTTATGTCCCTCAGACTGGATTGTTCCTACTAAGTAGTCCCTTTCTTCCGTGCCATCCATTCCTTTCATTTTCTCAAAACCCCACTGGTTTTTAATGAGCAGTGCAACTCCTCCTCCCCTTCTCCTCCCTTTGTCTTTCCTGAGGATTTGATATCCGTATGGAAAGATTGAATCTGTTATTATTCTGGTGAGTTTTGTTTCTGTGAGTGCTATTATGTCTGGGGATGTCTCCTTGATTCTTTCGTGCCACTTCTCACACTTATTTGTTATTCCATCTGCATTTGTATACCACACCTTCAACTTCTTTTCTAAGATTTTGGTCTGAGAGATGTATTGGGGTTGGGGAAGTTGGAGACCTGATAAGGAACTATGGGTGGTTGCTGTGGGGGTGGAGTTTGTAATGCAGTGGGTGGGGGCATTGGATGTAGCATGGGTGTTTTGGTTTACAGTGTTTGGTTGCACTGGGGTTGACCTGGTTGGGAGGCTTCTATAGGAAGTTGTGAGGGAGGCTGTATTTGATCTTCTTCCTGTGTCTGGGATCTCCGGTCTGTCTTCTCCATACCCTCTCTTTCCTCCTTTCGCCTTTGTACCATCTCTCTCAGTTTCTACTTTTCTTCTTGTGTTCTGTCGCGGTCGAGATACACCTTCGTGTATGCCGGCATGTGTGTGTGTGTGTGTGTGTGTGTGTGTGTGTGTGTGTGTGTGTGTGTGTGTGTGTGTGTGTGTGTGTGTGTGTGTGTGTGTGTGTGTGTGTGTTTGTGTGTGTGTAAACGATAGTAGATTCATTCATCTGGGGTGATAAGATATATATACTTCATATATTAGAGTTGGTAAATTCAGACAACTCAGTTGGTTCATGTGTATATGAGTAAGGAATAATTGACTGAGGCACCTGGAGTATTATATAGTTTGTATGTGTATTATTTGGAGAATGGTAAGCTGACGCACCTGGGGTGTGGACAATGCGAAAATCTCTACACATGTTAAATTGCACATAACCTACGCGCTAGAGACGTTCAGCACAAATATGTAAGCAAAAGACTGGACAATATATGTATGAAACACAGATAAACTATCACATGACACAGATTAAGCATACACTGAAATTATTGCTAACAACTGGTCCTGGAGACTGTGACTGTAAGCCTTCATCATACATACTACCGACACCATAGAGCAAAATCAGGGAGTCTTAAATATCGTCAATCTACTTGCAAATTTGTTATCATAGGGCAAAGCCCATCAACCAGTGTAATTTAAGTGAACGTCCAATCAGCCAAAAACAGCAACTGATACCAAACTTCTCCTTTTCTTACCTCACATGTTTCTTTAATGTTATGCTGCATTACTCTTTGTATTTTTTTTATAAAATTCTACCAAAATTAAAACATGGTCTGTAAATATTTGTTTGCTCAGAATTTAGTGGGGTTTTTTTCCCCCAGATTACCCAAATACTGGTATAAACCTTGGTAATAAATACCGACAAGTTGGTTTAGAAAGACACGTAAGCAAACACTGACATATTTATTAGAAAACGTTTCGGTCCTGGGACCTTGATCACTTCTGAGAAGTGAAGAAGGTCCCAGGACCAAGACGTTTTCTAACAAATATATCATAGTGTTTGCTTACGTGTCTTTCTAAACCACCCAAATACTGGCTTACCGGTGCTGGGTATCAGTGGTTATGCAAGTGCTGGCATACTTGTGGATAAACAACTGCTTAGTTAAGGAACTGCTAAGTTTTTTTAAGGATAAGCAGCACCTGACTTGCCTTTCTTACATATTCGTTGTTAGGCAACCTCTGGCTTACCATTTATTATCAGATGTATCGCTAAACCCTGGGGAATGGTAGAAGGTAAGGTTCAGTTCAAGAAAATGATGGATAAGTTTTATTCCTTGTATGGAGAAAATTCTCTAATAAAATGGGAAATATTTCTTAGCTCTCAGCCCCCTTCAGCCAGGGCCGGATTTAGAACATGGGGAGACCTGGGCACTTTAGGTTTGGGGGGCCTCAACATGGAAATTAAATTGAATTACAAATAATAAATGAACTAAAATGAATGATAAACAGTAGTTTTCGAATATGTTAGGTATCGAAGAAGACACCTGGTCAAACACGTCAAGAAATTAGAGAAAGTGCGAAGGTTTGCAACAAGGCTAGTTCCGGAGCTCAGGGGTATGTCCTACAAAGAAAGGTTGAGGGAAATCGGAGTGACGACATTGGAGGACAGGAGGGTCAGGGGAGACATGATAAAGACATACAAAATACTGCGTGGAATAGATAACGTAGACAGAGACAGGTTGTTCCAGAGAGGGGACACATAAACAAAGGGTCACAATTGGAAGCTGAAGACTCAGACGTGTCAGAGGGATGTTAGGAAGTACTTCGTCAGTTATAGAGTCGTCAGGAAGTGGAATAGCCTAGCAAGTGATGTAGTGGAGACAGGAACCATACATAGCATTAAGACGAGGTATGACAAAGCTCTGGAAGCAGAGAGATAGAGGACCTAGTAGCTATCAGTGAAGAGGCGGGGCCAAGAGCTGAGTCTCGACCCCTGCAACCACAATTAGGTGAGTACACACACACACATACGCGAGTGGACACCCTGGTTACCTCTGATCTCATGGTCTGGTCATTTACCTCTAAACCAGAAATAGTGAAGTCAAGTTATTCAAAGGGAGAGGTGGTGGTGGGTATCCATTTTTTTCTATTTTCTGATGCCCTCCCACACACACTTTATTTGTTAATTTCTTTTATTAATTAAACTAACTTTTTTATTACAATTTGTTATAAAGGAAGTCCTTCGTTTGGGGGGCCCTCTGGCAGGGGGGCCCGGGGCAGTTGCCCCCTTTGTTCCCTTATAAACCCGGCGCTGCCTTCAGCCCTCTGAGGGATTTAGCCCTCCCGGAAAGGGCTAGTGGACTTTTCCTTTCTCGCAAACAGCTTTATTAGAACCACATGTGTACCAGGTATCTCCTTGCACTGCTCTCTCCTTTCTAGAATTTCTGATCAACTACACAATGAGAATTAAACGAGATTAATTACTCTTTTCTCCATGCACTTGGTCTACAAGTCAGGGACATTATGACTTCTAGTATACAGCTGAACAACAAGGAAACAATCTTATTCTGTTATTCCTTGTTTCAATGTGTAGCAAGGAAGGTATACAAAGCTGATTTCAGACGATGAACTGGAGGGCGGAGAGGATGGCGGGCCTTAGATTGCTTCAAGGAAAGGACGAGACTAAGTCACGAGGGCGTTGCCTCATTATCGCTTTAAAAGACAAATTGACAATAGTGACCAGTGCGCTCTTGTCTCTTGTTCATTTTGACAATCTCAGGAAACTAGGAAAGTTAGACTAGTTCCCTTATATGACTCAGGAATTTCGTAGTAGAACGAATCACGTAGTGTTCATAGCGTCTCTGTGTGACTTTCTTGATTGAACATTGGTAGTGCTGAAATATATAGTGTTATTCAATTCTCCCTTCTGTGGATAATTCCACGAAACTATGAACATTTGATGGTACTGAATGACGTAATGTAACTGGTATTGCGAGTGACTGCAACGAACATTCCCGACGTTTGTGGCGAACATCAGTGCAACATTCCTGAGACACTCAAGTCTTCAGTCAAGTCACCGATATCGGCCTCGTATCAACACCAATGACACAAGACTCCAGCTATGAGTCAGGCAAGTTTTATTTCCCTTTCATTTGCCCCAAAACACTGCTGTGTTCAGGTATACGTAGAATATAACCTCCCTTGGAGACCGTGATAAGAATACCAACACACAAAACCCAGTGAATATCCATCGGAATCATACGTAATTAATAGTGAAATGCTGGATATACGCTCCTTGGGGGCAAATTTATAACACACTTGTCATTCCACAGCCCAGGAATGGGAAATCGACTCAATCGAAGGAGACTCTTGAACAGCGGCTGCAAAACGTCTAAGTCATCTCTGAAGTTAAGTATTTCTATTTAGTTTATGTTAGAAGGTAGACTAGGCTGGTAAATTCCCCATACCTTGGATCAAGAGCTCCTCATCAGCTTCTAGGCACCTCCTTCGAGGGGTTTCTTAGAAACATATGGCTTTCCACCACGTTTTCAGAAAAACAATACCATAATCTAAAAGAATCCTGGTATAGTATATGTATACCTTTATGTTGAGGCTGGTTGGTTGGTTCATGGGGCTTAATGCCTATTGATTACACGAAGCTGATTAAGGCTGTATGAAACTTGTTTACCGTCATTCCGGAATACTTTTATCCCTAATATAGGAGTTAAATAAAACTGACAGCATACTGAGGCGTGGTAATATAACTTAAGCAAGATGATGACACAATTTTTCACATACTACTAGGATTATTAAGTGTTCGTTAAATTCTCCAATCTTTCGACTATCCATTGACTGTAATATTAGGCTTCACGGTGACCTCTTCACCACAGGAGTAAAGTAAACCTTCAGTATACACACTGAGAAAAATAAACTTTTTGGTGTTGTCTTATTCGTCAGGATACAAGTGTTTCCTGACATGGATCTTAACCATACAGATGATCTCTTAGTAGCTTACAGTGTACGTATATACTTCCTGTTTATTTAATTTATTTTGTTATTATTATTATAAGCAGTAAATGTATTATTACTTATTTCGTTGTTCATAATATTTCACATGCTAATATTATTTTGTAAATATCCTGAAACAAGAGTATGCATAAGCAGTTTCAACAATAATATTCATTTTCATTCTCAACAGAGAACGAGAGTCGCTGGGGTCACTTCACTAATTACCAAATTCCGGCCATGGTTGGCTCTGAATATTCCTGTGGGGAGAAGAAAGCCAAAAGTTACTAGGGATCATGTCAGCAATATATATGTATAAGTGTGAGCAGCAGAGCGTTTGGTATTGTTCTTGCAAATTCCGTTTTGTTTTTGTGGGTACTTTGAAATTTTAGCTGCTTTTATATTTTCGTATTTTTAGCAACGTGAAAATAAAGTGCTATAAAGTAATATTTAAGTGAAGTGAATGTATATTTAGTGAGGAGAGATCTGCCCTCTTTCCCCCCAACACAGACATACATGATACATGCATCTTTTGGCGTATATATATGGGATTAAAGTATTCTTGTCTGGTGGTGAAAAAGTTACGTGTGACTTTAATGACCCTAATGTTAGTGATGTATCGGATATCCTCATCCGCATCTGCATCCGCATTTTACTGTAAACAGATATAAGCATATGTATCTGCATCCGAATCCGCTGAACATCCACACAATTTCTCACATCCGCAAAATAAGTAAGACATCCTTATACACACCCGCTTCCGCGGATATCTAAATTTTCACATCCAATACATCTCTACTTAGTGTAGTTGATAAACCCGATTAACCAACCAGCCAACACACACATGCTGAACATGAACCACACATAATTCAGATGGCAAATTGAAAAATACGAGAAAGATAAGACAGGATGCTAAAAACAACATTTGCACAAATTAAACATAAGGAAGAAATGTTAAGCAAAGAAAAAGGCGTAAAGAAATTATAAGACAGGTTATGCAAGTTTGAGAAGATCTTTCAACAGAGAAAAAAGTGAAATACATGAATACTAATATGAAAAATAAAAACACTACAGTAAGAATTGAAATGAGAAAGAAAATTATAATTACAGAGTAACATGGTCGTACCGATGTGTACAAGATGAACATGATAGACAGTACACAATTAATAGTAAATATATTATAATAATTGTGATAATTGTCGAATAATAAGCTGTACAATGTAGACTATTATATTTTGGGCCTAAGTTGAAAAAAAAATATTTTTAATAACCAAAAATGAAGGAGTACAACCTAACCTGCGTATTTGACGCCTATCCTGCTTTAAATTATGTTAGGTTAAGTTCCTTTTATCGATATGTTACCAAAGTTAGCTTTTCTTGATTGACCCAAATTATAATTCCAGTGCACAACTTCTTAATGAAGAATTTACATAATAATTTATAACTGTGTTCAAAACACAAGGAATTCGTTTAGATAACAGCCACTAAAACAATAAGAATCCATGCCTAACCCTTCTAGGGTAGGGTAGGTGCCTGAGCCCGAGCCTTTAGCTCATAAGACTGTCATTCCCATTAGCCCCCTTGGGGCGGGGATGGCAGACCAGAGAGGCCTAGCTTGTGGCTAGGCCTGGGGACAGTTGGTCCCAAAGATGAGGAGGTCCTTGTGCCTCCTCCCATGGTAGACTTAGGTCTCAGACACTCCATACAGAGGGAGCCAAGGCCGGGCCACCACTTGGAAAAGGCCCGGGCCGGGAGAATACCGGCGAATATTTAATAAATAATAAATAAACAATAAGAATGATAGGAGAATCAGGAAAATAAAAATGTGTCTGAAGTTCTTTTATGCAAACATAATTGGCGAAACTTATAGAATCAAGAACTAAGAGATATTATAAATGAGACGAAACCTGATATAGTCTACTGAATTGAATTAAATTTTTTAAAAAGGTTGTGCTTGACGGAAACTACACAATGTGGAGAAGCAGAGAAGTTACTACAGGATGACTCTCAGTGTTACTACAGGATGACTCTCAGTGTTACTACAGGATGACTCTCAGTGTTACTACAGGATGACTCTCAGTGTTACTACAGGATGACTCTCAGTGTTACTACAGGATGACTCTCAGTGTTACTACAGGATGACTCTCAGTGTTACTACAGGATGACTCTCAGTGTTACTACAGGATGACTCTCAGTGTTACTACAGGATGACTCTCAGTGTTACTACAGGATGACTCTCAGTGTTACTACAGGATGACTCTCAGTGTTACTACAGGATGACTCTCAGTGTTACTACAGGATGACTGTCAATATTAATACAGGATGACTCTCAGTATTAATACAGGATGACTCTCAGTATTAATACAGGATGACTGTCAATATTAATACAGGATGACTGTCAATATTAATACAGGATGACTCTCAGTATTAATACAGGATGACTGTCAATATTAATACAGGATGTCTGTCAATATTAATACAGGATGACTGTCAATATTAATACAGGATGACTGTCAATATTAATACAGGATGACTGTCAATATTAATACAGGATGACTGTCAATATTAATACAGGATGACTGTCAATATTAATACAGGATGACTGTCAATATTAATACAGGATGACTGTCAATATTAATACAGGATGACTGTCAATATTAATACAGGATGACTGTCAATATTAATACAGGATGACTGTCAATATTAATACAGGATGACTGTCAATATTAATACAGGATGACTGTCAATATTAATACAGGATGACTGTCAATATTAATACAGGATGACTGTCAATATTAATACAGGATGACTCTCAGTATTACTACAGGATGACTGTCAATATTAATACAGGATGACTCTCAGTATTAATACAGGATGACTCTCAGTATTAATACAGGATGACTGTCAATATTAATACAGGATGACTGTCAATATTAATACAGGATGACTTTCAATATTAATACAGGATGACTGTCAATATTAATACAGGATGACTGTCAATATTAATACAGGATGACTGTCAATATTAATACAGGATGACTGTCAATATTAATACAGGATGACTGTCAATATTAATACAGGATGACTGTCAATATTAATACAGGATGACTGTCAATATTAATACAGGATGACTGTCAATATTAATACAGGATGACTGTCAATATTAATACAGGATGACTGTCAATATTAATACAGGAGGACTGTCAATATTAATACAGGATGACTGTCAATATTAATACAGGATGACTCTCAGTATTACTACAGGATGACTGTCAATATTAATACAGGATGACTCTCAGTATTAATACAGGATGACTCTCAGTATTAATACAGGATGACTGTCAATATTAATACAGGATGACTGTCAATATTAATACAGGATGACTGTCAATATTAATACAGGATGACTGTCAATATTAATATAGGATGACTGTCAATATTAATACAGGATGACTGTCAATATTAATACAGGATGACTGTCAATATTAATACAGGATGACTGTCAATATTAATACAGGATGACTGTCATATTAATACAGGATGACTGTCAATATTAATACAGGATGACTCTCAGTGTTACTACAGGATGACTGTCAATATTAATACAGGATGACTGTCAATATTAATACAGGATGACTGTCAATATTAATACAGGATGACTGTCAATATTAATACAGGATGACTGTCAATATTAATACAGGATGACTGTCAATATTAATACAGGATGACTGTCAATATTAATACAGGATGACTGTCAATATTAATACAGGATGACTCTCAGTATTACTACAGGATGATTGTCAATATTAATACAGGATGACTCTCAGTATTAATACAGGATGACTCTCAGTATTAATACAGGATGACTGTCAATATTAATACAGGATGACTGTCAATATTAATTCAGGATGACTGTCAATATTAATACAGGATGACTGTCAATATTAATACAGGATGACTGTCAATATTAATACAGGATGACTGTCAATATTAATACAGGATGACTGTCAATATTAATACAGGATGACTGTAAATATTAATACAGGATGACTGTCAATATTAATACAGGATGACTGTCAATATTAATACAGGATGACTGTCAATATTAATACAGGATGACTGTCATAATAAATACAGGATGACTCTCAGTATTACTACAGGATGACTGTCAATATTAATACAGGATGACTCTCAGTATTAATACAGGATGACTCTCAGTATTAATACAGGATGACTCTCAGTATTAATACAGGATGACTGTCAATATTAATACAGGATGACTGTCAATATTAATACAGGATGACTGTCAATATTAATACAGGATGACTGTCAATATTAATACAGGATGACTCTCAGTATTACTACAGGATGACTGTCAATATTAATACAGGATGACTCTCAGTATTAATACAGGATGACTCTCAGTATTAATACAGGATGACTGTCAATATTAATACAGGATGACTGTCAATATTAATACAGGATGACTCTCAGTATTAATACAGGATGACTGTCAATATTAATACAGGATGACTCTCAGTATTAATACAGGATGACTCTCAGTATTAATACAGGATGACTCTCAGTATTAATACAGGATGACTCTCAGTATTAATACAGGATGACTCTCAGTATTAATACAGGATGACTCTCAGTATTAATACAGGATGACTCTCAGTATTAAAACAGGATGACTCTCAGTATTAATACAGGATGACTCTCAGTATTAATACAGGATGATTGTCAGTATTAATACAGGATGACTGTCAATATTAATACAGGATGACCCTCAGTATTAATACAGGATGACTGTCAATATTAATACAGGATGACTCAGTATTAATACAGGATGACTGTCAATATTAATACAGGATGACTGTCAATATTAATACAGGATGACTGTCAGTATTAATACAGGATAACTGTCAGTATTAATACAGGATGACTGTCAGTATTAATACAGGACGATTAACAGTATTAATACAAGATGACTGTCAGTATTAATACAGGACGACTGTCAGTTTAAGACAGGATGACTGTCAGTATTACTACAGGACGATTAACAGTATTAATACAAGATGATTGTCAGTATTAATACAGGACGACTGTCAGTATTAATAAAAGATACAATACAAGTTATGGAAACTGAAATTCAATACATATATTATTTTTGTAATTTTAGTGATAAAAGGCACAAGATAAAAATAAGAAATTCTTAGTATTTAATGCATATAACACACGGCTGAATAATGAAGCGGCAGGAGAGAAGACAACTCACTGTCAACAATAATTAAGCGGCAGGAGAGAAGACAACTCACTGTCAACAATAATTAAGCGGCAGGAGAGAAGACAACTCACTGTCAACAATAATTAAGCGGCAGGAGAGAAGACAACTCACTGTCAACAATAATTAAGCGGCAGGAGAGAAGACAACTCACTGTCAACAATAATTAAGCGGCAGGAGAGAAGACAACTCACTGTCAACAATAATGAAGCGGCAGGAGAGAAGACAACTCACTGTCAACAATAATTAAGCGGCAGGAGAGAAGACAACTCACTGTCAACAATAATGAAGCGGCAGGAGAGAAGACAACTCACTGTCAACAATAATGAAGCGGCAGGAGAGAAGACAACTCACTGTCAACAATAATTAAGCGGCAGGAGAGAAGACAACTCACTGTCAACAATAATTAAGCGGCAGGAGAGAAGACAACTCACTGTCAACAATAATTAAGCGGCAGGAGAGAAGACAACTCACTGTCAACAATAATTAAGCGGCAGGAGAGAAGACAACTCACTGTCAACAATAATTAAGCGGCAGGAGAGAAGACAACTCACTGTCAACAATAATTAAGCGGCAGGAGAGAAGACAACTCACTGTCAACAATAATTAAGCGGCAGGAGAGAAGACAACTCACTGTCAACAATAATTAAGCGGCAGGAGAGAAGACAACTCACTGTCAACAATAATTAAGCGGCAGGAGAGAAGAAAACTCACTATCAACAATAATTAAGCGGCAGGAGAGAAGAAAACTCACTATCAACAATAATTAAGCGGCAGGAGAGAAGCAAACTCACTATCAACAATACTCAAGCGGCAGGAGAGAAGAAAACTCACTATCAACAATACTCAAGCGGCAGGAGAGAAGAAAACTCACTATCAACAATAATTAAGCGGCAGGAGAGAAGCAAACTCACTATCAACAATACTCAAGCGGCAGGAGAGAAGAAAACTCACTATCAACAATACTCAAGCGGCAGGAGAGAAGAAAACTCACTATCAACAATACTCAAGCGGCAGGAGAGAAGAAAACTCACTGTCAACAATAATTAAGCGGCAGGAGAGAAGACAACTCACTATCAACAATAATTAAGCGGCAGGATAGAAGACAACTCTCTATCAACAATAATTAAGCGGCAGGAGAGAAGACAACTCACTATCAACAATACTCAAGCGGCAGGAGAGAAGAAAACTCACTATCAACAATAATTAAGCGGCAGGAGAGAAGCAAACTCACTATCAACAATACTCAAGCGGCAGGAGAGAAGAAAACTCACTATCAACAATACTCAAGCGGCAGGAGAGAAGAAAACTCACTATCAACAATAATTAAGCGGCAGGAGAGAAGCAAACTCACTATCAACAATACTCAAGCGGCAGGAGAGAAGAAAACTCACTATCAACAATACTCAAGCGGCAGGAGAGAAGAAAACTCACTATCAACAATAATTAAGCGGCAGGAGAGAAGCAAACTCACTATCAACAATACTCAAGCGGCAGGAGAGAAGAAAACTCACTATCAACAATACTCAAGCGGCAGGAGAGAAGAAAACTCACTATCAACAATACTCAAGCGGCAGGAGAGAAGAAAACTCACTGTCAACAATAATTAAGCGGCAGGAGAGAAGACAACTCACTATCAACAATAATTAAGCGGCAGGATAGAAGACAACTCTCTATCAACAATAATTAAGCGGCAGGAGAGAAGACAACTCACTATCAACAATAATTAAGCGGCAGGAGAGAAGACAACTCACTGTCAACAATAACTAAGCGGCAGGAGAGAATTAGTAAGTAAGTAAGTAAGTAAGTAAGTAAGTAAATTTTTTCAGGTATACACAATACAGTTACATAGAATTATCATACATAGCAGCATATGTGTAGAGAACCTAGGATAACCCAAAAAAGTCAGACAGAGTGACTTATTTCCATTGGGGTCCTTTTACCTTATTATTATAATATAAAGGTTATAATATTTTCTTATTATTCTATAATGAAGATAACATCTTATTATCATACTAAAAAGACTATCTACTACACGAGGGTCATTAAGACTATCTACAATACGAGGGTCATTAAGACTATCTACTACCCGAGGGTCATTACGACTATCTACAATACGAGGGTCATTACTAGGGATAAGGTAAAATTTACACGTATTTTAGCTAAAAAATAGAAAATCATTCCCCTCCCTT
>NC_091293.1:63288095-63310595 GCF_038502225.1 Cherax quadricarinatus | reverse complement strand
GACCCCGCTGGTCACAGATGGCCACTCTGACACCTCGCCAAGTACCATTACTCGCTGCTGTCTTCCTGACAAGTATTCCCTGATCCATTGCAGTGCCTTCTCTGTTATCCCTGCTTGGTCCTCCAGTTTTTGCACTAATCTCTTGTGTGGAACTGTGTCAAACGCCTTCTTGCAGTCCAAGAAAATGCAATCCACCCACCCCTCTCTCTCTTGTCTTACTGCTGTCACCATGTCATAGAACTCCAGTAGGTTTGTGACACAGGATTTCCCGTCTCTGAAACCATGTTGGCTGCTGGTGATGAGATCATTCCTTTCTAGATGTTCCACCATTCTTCTCCTGACAATCTTTTCCATGATTTTGCATGCTATACATGTCAGTGACACTGGTCTGTAGTTTAGTGCTTCATGTCTGTCTCCTTTTTTAAAGATTGGGACTACATTTGCTGTCTTCCATGCCTCAGGCAATCTCCCTGTTTCGATAGATGTATTGAATATTGTTGTTAGGGGTACACATAGTGCCTCTGCTCCCTCTCTCAGGACCCATGGAGAGATGTTATCTGGCCCCATTGCCTTTGAGGTATCTAGCTCACTCAGAAGCCTCTTCACTTCTTCCTCGGTTGTGTGTACTGTGTCCAGCACATGGTGGTGTACCCCACCTCTCCATCTTTCTGGAGCCCCTTCTGTCTCCTCTTTGAACACTTCTTTGAATCTCTTGTTGCGTTCCTCACTGTCATTTCTTGTTGTCTCTCCTCCTTCCTTCCTTCCTTAGCCTGATTACCTGGTCCTTAACGGTTGTTTTCTTCCTGATGTGGCTGTATAACAGCTTCGGGTCAGATTTGGCTTTTGCTGCTATGTCGTTTTCATATTGACGTTGGGCCTCCCTTCTTATCTGTGCATATTCGTTTCTGGCTCTACGACTGCTCTCCTTATTCTCCTGGGTCCTTTGCCTTCTATATTTCTTCCATTCCCTAGCACACTTGGTTTTTGCCTCCTTGCATCTTTGGGTGAACCATGGGCTCATCCTGGCTTTTTCATTATTCCTGTTACCCTTGGGTACAAACCTCTCCTCAGCCTCCTTGCACATTGTTGCTACATATTCCATCATTTCATTAACTGGCTTCCCTGCCAGTTCTCTGTCCCACTGAACCTCATTCAGGAAGTTCCTCATTCTTGTGTAGTCCCCTTTCCTGTAGTTTGGTTTTATTTGTCCTGGCCTTCCTGCTTTCCCCTCCACTTGTAGCTCTACTGTGTATTCGAAGCTCAAAACCACATGATCGCTGGCCCCAAGGGGTCTTTCATATGTGATGTTCTCAATATCTGCACTACTCAAGGTGAACACTAAGTCCAGTCTTGCTGGTTCATCCTCTCCTCTCTCCCTTGTAGTGTCCCTTACGTGTTGGTACATGAAGTTTTCCAGTACCACCTCCATCATCTTAGCCCTCCATGTATCTTGGCCTCCATGTGGCTCCAAGTTTCCCCATTCGATCTCCTTGTGGTTAAAGTCGCCCATGATCAGGAGCTTTGTGCTGCATGCATGAGCTCTTCTGGCCACTGCAGCCAGTGTGTCAACCATCGCTCTATTGCTCTCGTCATACTCTTGCCTTGGCCTCCTGCTGTTCTGTGGTGGATTATACATCACTGCAATTATCACCTTGGGACCTCCAGAGTGAAGCGTTCCCTCTATGCAATCACTTTCTTCTCCGCTGTCTCGTTTCTCAAGCTCATCAAAATTCCATCTGTGTTTGATCAGCAATGCCAGTCCTCCACCCCCCCTGTTCCTTCTGTCTTTCCTCAGGATCTGGTATCCCGTTGGAAAGATGGCATCTGTTATCATACCTGTAAGCTTGGTTTCTGTGATCGCAATGATGTCTGGTGATGCCTCTTTGACTCTTTCGTGCCACTCCTCCCACTTGTTTGTTATTCCATCAGCGTTTGTGTACCATACCTTCAGTTTCCTTTCCAACACTGTGGTTTGGGGGGCCTGTGGGGGTGGGAGACCTGGTAGCATACTGTGGGATTCTATGGTTGGGGGTTGGGTGGAAGCTGTGGGTATGGATTGTATTGTGTGTTGGGATGGTGTGATAGGTTGTGGGGTTCTGATGATAGTTGTGTGTGTGCTTGCCCTTGCTGCTCTGTTCTGCTCTGACTGACCTCTGCTGATTCCATCCTTGTCTCCTTTCCTAGCTACTTTCGCTTTTTTGTCCTCTCCCTCAGCTGCTGTCTCTCTGTTTGTGTTCTGTCTCTGTCTAGGAACACCTTGTACTCTTCCAAGCTTTTCAACCGGGGTTTCTCTTGGAGGATCCTGTTCCGCACTGTTTCTGTCCTGAGAATCAGCTTGATCGGTCGGTTTCTCCCCTTTAAATAACCCCCTATTCTCTGAAAATTTACAATCTCGTCCATGTCTTTCTTCTCCCCCTATTTCCGTGATGATTTTCTCAATATCCTTTCTTTCTTCCTGCCGTCTTTCAGTGTGTGTCCTTTCCTCTCTCTCCCGAAGCCCATGGATAAACACTGGTTTTGCCCTTTCCTCCTCCCATTGCCTCTCCTTCTGTGACTCTGGTTCCTGTCTGTATGTGGTCATTTTCTCCCTTGATTTTTCCAGTGGCTCTTGGTAGCATGGTTGTGCCTCAGCATTCGACCTATCTCCCTCTCCATCTGCACCCAGCTGCTCTTCCCTTCCACTCCATGGTCCTTCTTTGCAGGCTGATATGACCTTAGCATAATTCATATCTCCTTACTTCCTGTTCAGCCTCTCAGCTTCGTATGGTGTGTCTTCTCTGGTCACTGCTCCTGAGACTTGCTTCAGCCTGTTTACCTCAAATTCTAGGACCTTTACCCTGGCTACTGCAGTTTCGACTTGTGCCTCAAAATTCTTCGTCTCCTTCTCCAACCTCTTCTCCCATTTCACAGAGAGCTCTTTCTCCATTTTTTTTCAGAAAGCTCTCCTAATTTTCTCTCCAATTCTTGCTCTATCCTTTTCCACTGCTCCTCCATCCATTCCTCCCTACCAGTACCATTGTCATCTGATCCCTGATTCCTGCAAGTCCCAACCATTTTTTTTTTATTTTTTTTAGTGAAAGAGAGAGAGAGAGAAAGAGAAAAAGAAAAAGGGGGGAGAGAGTGAGAGAGAGGGAGAAAGAGAGAGAAGGGGAGGGTAGAAGGAGAGAGGGGGAAAGAAGGGAAAAGGGGGGAGAGAGAGAGAAAGTGAGAGAGAGGGAAAAGGTAAGAGAGAGAGAGGGGGGAGTGACAAGGGAAGAGAGAGAGAGAGAGAGAGAGAGAGAGAGAGAGAGAGAGAGAGAGAGAGAGAGAGAGAGAGAGAGAGAGAGAGAGAGAGAGAAGAGAGGAAGAGAGAGAGAGAGGAAGAGAGGAAGAGAGAGAGGAAGAGAGAGAGGAAGAGAGAGAGAGAGGGAGAGAGGGAGGAAGAGGAAGAGATAGAGGAAGAGAGAGAGGAAGAGAGAGAGAGAGGAAGAGAGAGAGAGGAAGAGAGAGAGAAAGAGCGAGAGGAAGAGAGAGGGGAAGAGAGAGATGAAGAGAGGAAGAAAAGAAGAGAGAAAGGAAGAGAGATGGCTCCAACTTCATCCTGTCCCGTACTTGTATGTCTCATAACAATAAAAATGCTTTCAAATGAGCTGATGTAGGTAACAGCTCTTAGCTTGCCAATAAAATTAGGAATCCTTAACCTGTAATATAGCTGTCAATAAAGCTAGGGATCCTTAACCTTGTCAAACCCTGTGTAAAAAAAAAAAAGAAAAAAAAAAAAAAGACAGAGAGAGAGAGACAGAGAGAGACAGAGAGAGAGAGAGACAGAGAGACAGAGAGACAGAGAGAGAGAGAGAGAGAGAGAGAGAGGAAGAGAGAGGAGGAGCGGGAGAGAGACCGGGGGGGGGGGGAAAGGAAGGGTTAGAGGGTCACTTCACAGGAAGGTGTGAAATCCTGTATGTGTGTGTGTACTCACCTATTTGTACTCACCTATTTGTGGTTGCAGAGGTCGAGTCTTAGCTCCTGGCCCCGCCTCTTCACCGGTTGCTACTGGGCCCTCTCTCTCCCCGCTCCATGAGCTTTATCAAACCTCGTCTTAAAACTGTGTATGGTTCCTGCCTCCACTACGTCATTTTCTAGGCTATTCCACTGCCTTACAACTCTATGACTGAAGAAATACTTCCTAATATCTCTCTGACTCATTTGTGTCTTCAACTTCCAATTGTGGCCTCTTGTTTCTGTGTCCCCTCCCTGGAACATCCTGTCTTTGCCCACCTTGTCTATTCCACGCAGTATTTTATATGTCGTTATCATGTCTCCCCTGACCCTCCTGTCCTCCAGTGTCGTCAGGCCGATTTCCCTTAATCTTTCTTCATAGGACATTCCTCTTAGCTCTGGAACTAACCTTGTCGCAAACCTTTGTACTTTCTCTAGTTTCTTGACGTGCTTTATCAAGTGCGGGTTCCAAACAGGTGCTGCATACTCCAGTATGGGCCTGACATACACGGTGTACAGTGTCTTGAACGATTCCTTACTAAGGTATCGGAATGCTGTTCTCAGGTTTGCCAGGCGCCCATATGCTGCAGCAGTTATCTGGTTGATGTGTGCTTCCGGAGACATGCTCGGTGTTATACTCACCCCAAGATCTTTCTCCTTGAGTGAGGTTTGCAGTCTTTGGCCACCTAGCCTATACTCGGTCTGTGGTCTTCTGTGCCCTTCCCCTATCTTCATGACTTTGCATTTGGCAGGATTAAATTCGAGAAGCCATTTGCTGGACCAGGTGTCCAGTCTGTCCAGGTCTCTTTGAAGTCCTGCCTGGTCCTCATCAGATTTAATTCTCCTCATTAACTTCACATCATCTGCAAACAGGGACACTTCTGAGTCTAACCCTTCCATCATGTCGTTCACATATACCAAAAATAGCACTGGTCCTAGGACCGACCCCTGTGGGACCCCGCTCGTCACAGGTGCCCACTGTGATACATCATTACGTACCATGACTCGTTGTTGTCTCCCTGTCAGGTATTCTCTGATCCATTGCAGTGCCCTTCCTGTACTCACCTATTTGTGGTTGCAGGGGTCGAGTCCTAGCTCCTGGCCCCGCCTCTTCACCGGTTGCTACTAGGCCCTCTCTCTCCCCGCTCCATGAGCTTTATCAAACCTCGTCTTAAAACTGTGTATGGTTCCTGCCTCCACTACGTCATTTTCTAGGCTATTCCACTGCCTTACAACTCTATGACTGAAGAAATACTTCCTACTATCTCTCTGACTCATTTGTGTCTTCAACTTTCAATTGTGGCCTCTTGTTTCTGTGTCCCCTCCCTGGAACATCCTGTCTTTGTCCACCTTGTCTATTCCACGCAGTATTTTATATGTCGTTATCATGTCTCCCCTGACCCTCCTGTCCTCCAGTGTCGTCAGGCCGATTTCCCTTAATCTTTCTTCATAGGACATTCCCCTTAGCTCTGTGTGTGGGTGTGTGTGTGTGTGTGTGTGTGTGTGTGTGTGTGTGTGTGTGTGTGTGTGTGTGTGTGTGTGTGTGTGTGTGTGTGCGTGTGTGTGTGTAAGTGTGTGTGTTTGTGTGTGTGTGTGCGTGTGATGCCTCAAAAGCTAGGCATCCTAGTTTACAAGCCATGTTACTTCCCACCCCGAGCACATCAGTGGGCCACAAGTATAGTTTCAAGCTATTTGATTCACCTGTAAGTTGTGGCCTCACAAGCTATTTTTATATCAGTGCCCCACGCAGACATAAGCTTATATACATATTTATTGTATATCATATGTTCATCTGTTTTCTATATCTCTTGGAGGGTTTCTCATACTCGACGAACATGGTGGGTGCAGGAACATGGTGTTAGTGGCCGGGCGTTGACTTCTTTCATGTGACAACCCATATGTTTGACACACATCCCCACATCTGAAAGATTGTTTCCCCCCTCAACCCACCTGTTACAACATTTACAACATTACATAGCTCCTAACGAAGCAAGCATGTGCAAAAGGGTTAGAGCTAGTCTTTTCCATTCCCTAGTGCCTTCTTTTGCACTGTTTGAGGTAGTCTCCTCAGCCTGGAGTTGATGAACACATCAATTCCAGGCTGAGGGACTGATTACCTCGATCTCCTCCTCATCTTCCACTGTTCCTCTGCATTGGACTGAAGAAGCCACTCGCTGGTGAAATTTTTCCAGATCAGAGATTCTCAAGTGTTGTAGAAGTGTCGTTCTGAGGATAAAGGGTCACACGAAAATTACCTGTCGTTTCATAAATGGGCTCAGTTACTTTCTTTCTAAATAATAATAATGGGATATTACATTTGTTTACATGCTAATGACATCGTATAGCACAGAATTTTTGAAAGAGTTGTCTTCAAAACTTTATTACACCCGAAGGTTATGGAATGAGAGTACCATATATATGTCTGGAAAAATGTTTGACACAGCTGCTCGAGTCACGTGACTCGAGCAGCTGTGTCAAACACTGTGTCAACACTTGCGGTGTTGTCTGACACTTAGTAAATTTGTTCTGCCCAAAACTATAAGTCGTCTAATATCTTACTTCTGAATGTAAAAATATATTAAATAAAGTAATTACATAAATCCTTGGACGCGACTTTTAGCCGAATTTTAAGTAATGTATCAGCTCATGGTTGACGATACGAACATTTAACTTCAACAATAATCAATGAACATCAAAATGGTATACAATACCGACAGGTTGTTGACCTCTCACTACATTCTCACTACTACTACTACTACTACTACTACTACTACTACTACTACTACTACTACTACTACTACTACTACTACTACTACTACTACTACTACTAATACTACTACTCTGCACCTCTCCTTCCGACAGTATTTAAGTCTCCGCACTGTCGCTTGATCTTCAGATAGTTCCTGACTATGGAACTGAACTTCTCCAGGCCGAGGGACTGACAACCTCAAATTCTACGACTACAAGGGTGATGGACTGATTACATCGTCTTCACATCTCTACTGTTCCTGCCTACTTTCTGTATTCGACTGAAGAAGCCTACTGTGTAGGCGAAACGTTTCGGAATAAAGTTGTCTAACTGTTGCATATGTGTCTTACCTAACAATAATCAATGAACCAGGTCCTCTTGTCAGTGGTCAGATTTTATCACTGGTCATAAATCATGGTTCTGAGGGGATAAATCACAGCTGAATCACTATTTTCCTTTTATTGCTCATAGTCTATTTTACTTAATTTTTTTATATAATACGCAAGGACATTTATCTAATTTAGAATTGATTTTTATTCGGAAATAAGAGAGAGTTTTCCATTGGTGTTACTTACACCTAAAACAATTTGTTTTGGTCTCATTGTTTGTGTTTGGTGCCATTTATCACTTTTATCATTGTTTTTAGTGCCATTTATCATATTTATCATTGTATTTTGTACCATTTATCACATTTATCATCATGTTTCGTGCAATTTATCACATTTGTCATTGTATTAGTGCCATTTATCACATTTATCATTGTGTTTAGAGCCATTTATCACATTTGTCATTGTATTAGTGCCATTTATCACATTTATCATTGTTTTTAGTGCCATTTATCACATTTATCATTGTATTAGTGCCATTTATCACATTTATCATTGTTTTTAGTGCCATTTATCACATTTGTCATTGTATTAGTGCCATTTATCACATTTATCATTGTTTTTAGTGCCATTTATCACATTTATCATTGTTTTTAGAGCCATTTATCACATTTGTCATTGTATTAGTGCCATTTATCACATTTATCATTGTTTTTAGTGCCATTTATCACATTTATCATTTTTTAGTGCCATTTATCACATTTATCATTGTTTTTAGAGCCATTTATCACATTTATCATTTATTAATTAAGTTAATTTAAAAACATGTATTTTTTACACTTAAAGAAACGAATATAAAACATAATTATGTACTGTGTCAGCCACAGTGTAGTGTCAGCCACAGTGTAGTGTCAGCCACAGTGTAGTGTCAGCCACAGTGTAGTGTCAGCCACAGTGTAGTGTCAGCCACAGTGTAGTGTCAGCCACAGTGTAGTGTCAGCCACAGTGTAGTGTCAGACACAGTGTAGTGTCAGCCACAGTGTAGTGTCAGCCACAGTGTAGTGTCAGCCACAGTGTAGTGTCAGACACAGTGTAGTGTCAGACACAGTGTAGTGTCAGCCACAGTGTAGTGTCAGCCACAGTGTAGTGTCAGCCACAGTGTAGTGTCAGCCACAGTGTAGTGTCAGCCACAGTGTAGTGTCAGCCACAGTGTAGTGTCAGCCACAGTGTAGTGTCAGCCACAGTGTAGTGTCAGCCACAGTGTATTGTCAGCCACAGTGTAGTGTCAGCCACAGTGTAGTGTCAGCCACAGTGCAGTGTCAGCCACAGTGTAGTGTCAGCCACAGTGTAGTGTCAGCCACAGTGTAGTGTCAGCGACAGTGTAGTGTCAGCCACAGTGTAGTGTCAGACACAGTGTAGTGTCAGCCACAGTGTAGTGTCAGCCACAGTGTAGTGTCAGCCACAGTGTAGTGTCAGCCACAGTGTAGTGTCAGCTACAGTGTAGTGTTAGTCACAGTGTAGTGTTAGTCACAGTGTAGTGTTAGTCACAGTGTAGTGTTAGTCACAGTGTAGTGTTAGTCACAGTGTAGTGTTAGTCACAGTATAGTGTTAGTCACAGTGTAGTGTTAGTCACAGTGTAGTATTAGTCACAGTGTAGTGTTAGTCACAGTGTAGTGTTAGTCACAGTGTAGTGTTAGTCACAGTGTAGTGTTAGTCACAGTGTAGTGTTAGTCACAGTATAGTGTTAGTCACAGTGTAGTGTTAGTCACAGTGTAGTGTTAGTCACAGTGTAGTGTTAGTCACAGTGTAGTGTTAGTCACAGTGTAGTGTTAGTCACAGTGTAGTGTTAGTCACAGTGTAGTGTTAGTCACAGTGTGGTGTTAGTCACAGTGTAGTGTTAGTCACAGTGTAGTGTTAGTCACAGTGTAGTGTCAGCCACAATGTAGTGATAGTCACAGTGTAGTGTCAGCCACAGTGTAGTGTTAGTCACAGTGTAGCGTTAGTCACAGTGTAGTGTTAGCCACAATGTAGTGTTAGTCACAGTGTAGTGTTAGTCACAGTGTAGAGTTAGTCACAGTGTAGTGTCAGCCACAGTGTAGTGTCAGCCAAAGTGTAGTGTCAGCCACAGTGTAGTGTTAGTCACAGTGTAGTGTCACCCACAGTGTAGTGTTAGTCACAGTGTAGTGTCAGCCACAGTGTAGTGTCAGCCACATTGTAGTGTTAGTCACAGTGTAGTGTTAGTCACAGTGTAGTGTTAGTCACAGTGTAGTGTTAGTCACAGTGTAGTGTCAGCCACAATGTAGTGTTAGTCACAGTGTAGTGTTAGTCACAGTGTAGTGTTAGTCACAGTGTAGTGTTAGTCACAGTGAAGTGTCAGCCACAGTGAAGTGTTAGTCACAGTGTAGTGTTAGTCACAGTGAAGTGTTAGTCACAGTGTAGTGTTAGTCACAGTGTAGTGTTAGTCACAGTGAAGTGTTAGTCACAGTGTAGTGTTAGTCACAGTGTAGTGTTAGTCACAGTGTAGTGTTAGTCACAGTGTAGTGTCAGCCACAATGTAGTGATAGTCACAGTGTAGTGTCAGCCACAGTGTAGTGTTAGTCACAGTGTAGCGTTAGTCACAGTGTAGTGTTAGCCACAATGTAGTGTTAGTCACAGTGTAGTGTTAGTCACAGTGTAGAGTTAGTCACAGTGTAGTGTCAGCCACAGTGTAGTGTCAGCCAAAGTGTAGTGTCAGCCACAGTGTAGTGTTAGTCACAGTGTAGTGTCACCCACAGTGTAGTGTTAGTCACAGTGTAGTGTCAGCCACAGTGTAGTGTCAGCCACATTGTAGTGTTAGTCACAGTGTAGTGTTAGTCACAGTGTAGTGTTAGTCACAGTGTAGTGTTAGTCACAGTGTAGTGTCAGCCACAATGTAGTGTTAGTCACAGTGTAGTGTTAGTCACAGTGTAGTGTTAGTCACAGTGTAGTGTTAGTCACAGTGAAGTGTCAGCCACATTGAAGTGTTAGTCACAGTGTAGTGTTAGTCACAGTGAAGTGTTAGTCACAGTGTAGTGTTAGTCACAGTGTAGTGTTAGTCACAGTGAAGTGTTAGTCACAGTGTAGTGTTAGTCACAGTGTAGTGTTAGTCACAGTGTAGTGTTAGTCACAGTGTAGTGTTAGCCACAGTGTAGTGTTAGTCACAGTGTAGTGTTAGTCACAGTGTAGTGTTAGTCACAGTGTAGTGTTAGTCACAGTGTAGTGTTAGTCACAGTGTAGTGTTAGTCACAGTGTAGTGTTAGCCACAGTGCGGTGTTAGTCACAGTGTAGTGTTAGTCACAGTGTAGCGTCAGCCACAGTGTAGTGTTAGTCAGAGTGTAGTGTTAGTCACAGTGTAGTGTTAGTCACAGCGTAGTGTCAGCGACAGTATAGTGTTAGTCAGAGTGTAGTGTTAGTCACAGTGTAGTGTTAGTCAGAGTGTAGTGTTAGTCACAGTGTAGTGTTAGTCACAGTGTAGTGTCAGCCACATTGTACTGTCGGCCACAGTGTAGTGTCAGATACAGTGTAGTGTTAGTCACATTGTAGTGTCAGCGACAGTATAGTGTTAGTCAGAGTGTAGTGTTAGTCACAGTGTAGTGTTAGTCAGAGTGTAGTGTTAGTCACAGTGTAGTGTTAGTCACAGTGTAGTGTCAGCCACATTGTACTGTCGGCCACAGTGTAGTGTCAGATACAGTGTAGTGTTAGTCACATTGTAGTGTCAGCCACAGTGTAGAGTTATTCACAGTGTAGTGTCAGCCACAGTGTAGTGTCAGCCACAGTGTAGTTTCAGCCACAGTATAGAGTTAGTCACAGTGTAGTGTCAGCCACAGTGTAGTGTCGGCCACAGTGTAGAGTTAGTCACAGTGTAGTGTCAGCCACAGTGTAGTGTCAGCCACAGTGTAGTGTTAGTCACAGTGTAGTATTAGTCACAGTGTAATGTTAGTCACAGAGTAGTGTTAGTCACAGTGTAGTGTTAGTCACAGTGTAGTGTTAGTCACAGTGTAGTGTCAGCCACAGTGTAGTGTCAGCCACAGTGTAGTGTTAGTCACAGTGTAGTGTTAGTCACCGTGTAGTGTTAGTCACAGTGTAGTGCTAGTCACAGTTTAGTGTAAGTCACAGTGAAGTGTTAGTCACAGTGTAGTGTTAGTCACAGTGTAGTGTTAGTCACAGTGTAGTGTCAGCCAGAGTGCAGTGTCAGCCACAGTGTAGAGCTAGTCACAGTGTAGTGTTAGTCACAGTGTAGTGTTAGTCACAGTGTAGTGTTAGTCACAGTGTAGTGTCAGCCACAGTGTACTGTTAGTCACAGTGTAGTGTTAGTATCAGAGTACTGTCAGCCACAGTGTATTGTTAGTCACAGTGTAGTGTTAGTCACAGTGCAGTGTTAGTCACAGTGCAGTGTCAGCCACAGTGTAGTGTTAGTCACAGTGTAGTGTTAGTCACAGTGTAGTGTTAGTCACAGTGTAGTGTTAGTCAGAGTGTTGTGTTAGTCACAGTGTAGTGTTAGTCACAGTGTAGTGTTAGTCACAGTGAAGTGTCAGCCATAGTGTAGTGTTAGTCACAGTGTAGTGTTAGTCACAGTGTAGTGTTAGTCACAGTGTAGTGTTAGTCACAGTGTAGTGTTAGTCACAATGTAGTGTCAGCCACAGTGTAGTGTTAGTCACAGTGTAGTGTTAGTCACAGTGTAGTATTAGTCAAAGTGAAGTGTTAGTCACAGTGTAGTGTTAGTCACAGTGTAGTGTTAGTCACAGTGTAGTGCTAGTCACAGTTTAGTGTAAGTCACAGTGAAGTGTTAGTCACAGTGTAGTGTTAGTCACAGTGTAGTGTTAGTCACAGTGTAGTGTCAGCCACAGTGTAGTTTCAGCCACAGTGTAGAGCTAGTCACAGTGTAGTGTTAGTCACAGTGTAGTGTTAGTCACAGTGTAGTGTTAGTCACAGAGTAGTGTCAGCCACAGTGTAGTGTTAGTCACAGTGTAGTGTTACTCACAGTGTAGTGTTAGTCACAGTGCGGTGTTAGTCACAGTGTAGTGTCAGCCACAGTGTAGTGTTAGTCACAGTGTAGCGTTAGTCACAGTGCAGTGTTAGTCACAGTGTAGTGTTAGTCACAGTGTAGTGTCGGCCACAGTGTAGTGTTAGTCACAATGTAGTGTTAGTCACTGTGCGGTGTTAGTCACAGTGTAGTGTCAGCCACAGTGTAGTGTTAGTCACAATGTAGTGTTAGTCACAGTGTAGTGTTAGTCACAGTGTAGTGTTAGTCACAGTGTAGTGATAGTCACAGTGTAGTGTTAGTCACAGTGTAGAGTCAGCCACAGTGTAGTGTTAGTCACAGTGTAGTGATAGTCACAGTGTAGTGTTAGTCACATTGTAGTGTCATTCACAGTATAGTGTTAGTCACAGTGTAATGTCATTCACAGTGTAGTCTTAGTCACAGTGTAGTGTTAGTCACAGTTTAGTGTCAGTCACAGTGTAGTGTCAGCCACAGTGTAGTGTCAGCCACAGTGCAGTGTTAGTCACAGTGTAGTGTTAGTCACAGTGTAGTGTTAGACACAGTGTAGTGTTAGTCACAGTGTAATGTCAGTCACAGTGTAGTGTTAGTCACAGTGTAGTGTTAGTCACAGTGTAGTGTTAGTCACAGTGTAGTGTCAGCCACAGTGTAGTGTTAGTCATAGTGTAGTGTTAGTCAGAGTGTAGTGTTAGAGTGTAGTGTCAGCCACAGTGTAGTGCTAGTCACAGTGTAGTGTCAGCCACAGTGTTGTGTTAGTCACAGTGTAGTGTTAGTCACAGTGTAGTGTTAGTCACAGTGTAATATCAGCAACAGTGTAGTGTCAGCCACAGTGTAGTGTTAGTCAGAGTGGAGTGTTAGTCACAGTGTAGTGTTAGTCACAGTGTAGTATTAGTCACAGTGTAGTGTCAGCCACAATGTAGTGTCAGTCACAGTTCAGTGTCAGCCACAGTGTAGTATCAGTCACAGTGTAGTGTCAGTTACAGTGTAGAGTTAGTCACAGTGTAGTGTCAGTCACAGTGTAGTGTTAGTCACAGTGTAGTGTTAGTCACAGTGTAGTGTCAGTCACAGTGTAGTGTCAGTCACAGTGTAGTGTCAGCCACATTGTAATGTCAGTCACAGTGTAGTGTCAGTAACAGTGCAGTGTCAGCCACAGTGTAGTGTCAGTCACAGTGTAGTGTCAATCACAGTGTAGTGTCAGTCACAGTGCAGTGTCAGTCACAGTGTAGTGTCAGTCACAGTGTAGTGTTCGTCACAGTGTAGTGTTACTCTCAGTGTAGTGTCAGCCACAGTGTAGTGTTAGTCACAGTGTAGTGTTAGTCACAGTGTAGTGTTAGTCACAGTGTAGTGTAAGCCACAGTGTAATGTTAGTCACAGTGTAGTGTTAGTCACACAGTAGTGTCAGCCTCAGTGTAATGTTAGTCACAGTGTAGTGTTAGTCACAGTGTAGTGTCAGCCACAGTGTAATGTTAGTCACAGTGTAGTGTTAGTTACAGTGAGTGTAGTGTCAGTCACAGTGTGTGTAGTGTCAGTCACAGTGTGCGTAGTGTCAGTTACAGTGAGTGTAGTGTCAGTCACAGTGTGTATAGTGCCAGTCACAGTGTAGTCTCAGTCACAGTGTAGTAAGGCACAGAGTAGTGTCAGTCACAGTGTGCGTAGTGTCAGTTACAGTGTGTATAATGTCAGTCATAGTATGTGCAGTGTCGGTCACACTGCAGTGTCAGTCACAGTGTAATGTCAGTCACAGTGTAATGTTAGTCACAGTGTAGTGTTAGTCACAGTGTAGTGTCAGCCGCAGTGTAGTGTCAGCCATAGTGTAGTGTCAGTCACAGTGTAGTGTCAGCCACAGTGTAGTGTTAGTCACAGTGTAGCGTCAGCCACAGTGTAGTGTTAGTCATAGTGTAGTGTTAGTCACAGTGTAGTGTTAGTCACAGTGTAATGTTAGTCACAGTGTAACGTGAGTCACAGTGTAGTGTTAGTCACAATGTAATGTCAGCCACAGTGTAGTGTCAGCCACAGTGTAGTGTTAGTCACAGTGTAGTGTTAGTCACAGTGTAGTGTCAGCCATAGTGTAGTATTAGTCACAGTGTAGTGTCTGACACAGTGTAGTGTTAGTCACAGTGTAGTGTCTGCCACAGTGTAGTGTTAGTCACAGTGTAGTGTTATTCACAGTGTAGTGTCAGCCACAGTGTAGTGTTAGTCACAGTGTAGTGTCCGTCAGAGTGTAGTGTCAGCCACAGTGTAGTTAAAGTCACAATGTAGTGTCAGTCACAGTGCAGTGTCAGCCACAGTGTAGTGTTAGTCACAGTGTAGTATCAACCACAGTGTAGTGTCAGTCAAAGTGTAGTGTCAGTCACAGTGTAGTGTCAGCCACAGTGTAGTGTTAGTCACAGTGTAGTGTCAGTCACAGTGTATTGTCAGCCACAGTGTAGTGTTAGTCACAGTGTAGTGTCAGTCACAGTGAAGTGACAGTCACAGTGTAGTGTTAGTCACAGTGTAGTGACAGCCACAGTGCAGCGTCAGTCACAGTGTAGTGTCAGTTACATTGTAGTGTCAGTCACAGTGTCGTGTAAGTCACAGTGTATTGACAGCCACAGTGTAGTGTTAGTCACAGTGTAGTGTTAGTCACAGTGTAGTATCAGCCACAGTGTAGTGTCAGTCAAAGTGTAGTGTCAGTCACAGTGTAGTGTCAGCCACAGTGTAGTGTTAGTCACAGTGTAGTGTCAGTGACAGTGTATTGTCAGCCACATTGTAGTGTTAGTCACAGTGTAGGGTCAGTCACACTGTAGTGACAGTCACAGTGTAGTGTTAGTCACAGTGTAGTGACAGCCACAGTGTAGTGTCAGTTACATTGTAGTGTTAGTCACAGTGTAGTGTCAATCACAGTGTAGTATCAATCACAGTGTAATGTCAGTCACAGTGTAGTGTCAATCACAGTGTAGTGTCAGTCACAGTGTAGTGTCAGTCACAGTGTAGTGTCAGTCACAGTGTAGTGTTAGTCACAGTGTAGTGTTACTCTCAGTGTAGTGTCAGCCACAGTGTAGTGTTAGTCACAGTGTAGTGTCAGTCACAGTGTAGTGTTAGTCACAGTGTAGTGTCAGCCACAGTGTAATGTTAGTCACAGAGTAGTGTTAGTCACAGTGTAGTGTCGGCCTCAGTGTAATGTTAGTCACAGTGTAGTGTTAGTCACAGTGTAGTGTTAGTTACAGTGTAGTGTCAGCCACAGTGTAGTGTTAGTCACAGTGTAGTGTCAGCCACAGTGTAGTGTTAGTCACAGTGTAGTGTTAGTCACAGTGTAGTGTTAGCCACAGTGTAGTGTTAGTCACAGTGTAGGGTTAGCCACAGTGTAGTGTTAGTCACAGTGTAGTGTTAGTCACAGTGTAGTGTCAGCCACAGTGTAGAGTTAGTCACAGTGTAGTGTTAGTCACAGTGTAGTGTTACTCTCAGTGTAGTGTTAGTCACAGTGTAGTGTTATTCACAGTGTAGTGTCAGCCACAGTGTAGTGTTAGTCACAGTGTAGTGTTAGTCACAGTGTAGTGTTACTCACAGTGTAGTGTCAGCCACAGTGTTTGTGTTAGTCACAGTGTAGTGTTAGTCACAGTGTAGTGTTACTCTCAGTGTAGTGTCGGCCACAGCGTAGTGTTAGTCACAGTGTAGTGTTAGTCACAGTGTAGTGTTAGTCACAGTGTAGTGTCAGCCACAGTGTAATGTTAGTCACAGTGTAGTGTTAGTCACAGTGTAGTGACAGCCTCAGTGTAATGTTAGTCACAGTGTAGTGTTAGTCACAGTGTAGTGTTAGTCACAGTGTAGTGTTAGTCACAGTGTAGTGTCAACCACAGTGTAATGTTAGTCACAGTGTAGTGTTAGTCACAGTGTAGTGTCAGCTTCAGTGTAATGTTAGTCACAGTGTAGTGTTAGTCACAGCGTAATGTCAGTCAGTGTAATATCAGTCACAGTGTAGTGTTAGTCACAGTGTAGTGTTAGTCACAGAGTAGTGTTAGACAGAGCGTAGCGTTAGTCACAGTGTAGTGTAAGTCAGAGTGTAGTGTCAGCCACAGTGTCGTGTTAGTCACAGTGTAGTGTTAGTCACAGTGTAGTGATAGTCACAGTGTAGTGTTAGTAACAGTGTAGTGTCGGCCACAGTGTAGTGTTCGTCACAGTGTAGTGATGGTCACAGTGTAGTGTTAGTCACAGTAGAATGTTAGTCACAGTGTAGTGTTAGTCACAGTGTAATGTCATTCACAGTGTAGTGTTAGTCACAATGTAATGTCATTCACAGTGTAGTGTTAGTCACAGTGTAGTGTCAGTCACAGTGTAGTGTCAGCTACAGTGTAGTGTCAGCCACAGTGCAGTGTTAGTCACAGTGTAGTGTTAGTCACAGTGTAGTGTTAGACACAGTGTAGTGTTAGTCACAGTGTACTGTTAGTCACAGTGTAGTGTTAGTCACAGTGTAGTGTTAGTCACAATGTAATGTCAGTAACAGTGTAGTGTCAGCCACAGTGTAGTGTCAGTTACAGTGTAGTGTCAGTCACAGTGTAGTGTCAGCCACAGTGTAGTGCTAGTCACAGTGTAGTGTCAGCCACAGTGTAGTGTCAGTCACAGTGTAGTGTTAGTCACAGTGACAGCGTAGTGTTAGTCACAATGTAATGTCAACCACAGTGTAGTGTCAGCCACAGTGTAGTGTTAGTCACAGTGTAGTCCTAGTCACAGTGTAGTGTTAGTCACAGTGTAGTATTAGTCACAGTGTAGTGTCAGCCACAGTGTAGTGTCAGTCACAGTGTAGTGTCAGCCACAGTGTAGTGTTAGGCACAGTGTAGTGTTAGTCACAGTGTAGTGTCAGTCACAGTGTAGTGTCAATCACAGTGTAGTGTTAGTCACATTGTAGTGTTAGTCACAGTGTAGTGTCAGTCACAGTGTAGTGTCAGTCACAGTGTAGTGTCAGCCACAGTGTAATGTCAGTCACAGTGTAGTGTCAGTCACAGTGCAGTGTCAGCCACAGTGTAGTGTCAGTCACAGTGTAGTGTCAGTCAAAGTGTAGTGTCAGTCACAGTGTAGTGTCAGTCACAGTGTAGTGTCAGTCACAGTGTAGTGTTACTCTCAGTGTAGTCACAGCCACAGTGTAGTGTTAGTCACAGTGTAGTGTTAGTTACAGTGTAGTGTCAGCCACAGTGTAGTGTTAGTCACAGTGTAGTGTCAGCCACAGTGTAGTGTTAGTCACAGTGTAGTGTTAGTCACAGTGTAGTGTTAGCCACAGTGTAGTGTTAGTCACAGTGTAGTGTTAGTCACAGTGTAGTGTTAGTCACAGTGTAGTGTTAGTCACAGTGTAGTGTCAGCCACAGTGTAGTGTTAGTCACAGTGTAGTGTTAGTCACAGTGTAGTGTTAATCACAGTGTAGTGTCAGCCACAGTGTTTGTGTTAGTCACAGTGTAGTGTTAGTCACAGTGTAGTGTTACTCACAGTGTAGTGTCAGCCACAGTGTAGTGTTAGTCACAGTGTAGTGTTAGTCACAGTGTAGTGTCAGCCACAGTGTAATGTTAGTCACAGTGTAGTGTTAGTCACCGTGTAGTGTCAGCCTCAGTGTAATGTTAGTCACAGTGTAGTGTTAGTCACAGTGTAGTGGTAGTCACAGTGTAGTGTTACTCACAATGTAGTGTCAGCCACATTGTTTGTGTTAGTCACAGTGTAGTGTTAGTCACAGTGTAGTGTTACTCACAGTGTAGTGTCAGCCACAGTGTAGTGTTAGTCACAGTGTAGTGTTACTCACAGTGTAGTGTTAGTCACAGTGTAGTGTCAGCCACAGTGTAATGTTAGTCACAGTGTAGTGTTAGTCACAGTGTAGTGTCAGCCTCAGTGTAATGTTTGTCACAGTATAGTGTTAGTCACAGTTTAATGTCAGTCACAGTGTAATATCAGTCACAGTGTAGTGTTAGTCACAATGTAATGTCAGTCAGAGTGTAATGTCAGTCACAGTGTAGTGTCAGCCACAGTGTAGTGTTAGTCACAGTGTAGTGTTAGTCACAGTATAGTGTTAGTCACAGTGTAGTGTTAGTCACAGTGCAGTGTCAGTCACAGTGTAGTGTCAGCCATAGTGTAGTTAAAGTCACAATGTAGTGTCAGTCACAGTGCAGTGTCAGCCACAGTGTAGTGTTAGTCACAGTGTAGTTTCAGTCACAGTGTAGTGTCAGTCACAGTGTAGTGTCAGTCACAGTGTAGTGTCAGCCACAGTGTAGTGTTAGTCACAGTGTAGTGTCAGTCACATTGAAGTGTCAGCCACAGTGTAGTGTTATTCACAGCGCAGTGTCAGTCACAGTGCAGTGACTGTCCTAGTGTAGTGTTAGTCACAGTGTAGTGCCAGCCACAGTGTAGCGTCAGTCACAGTGTAATGTCAGTTACAGTGTAGTGTCAGTCACAGTGTCGTGTAAGTGACAGTGTAGTGCCAGTCACAGTGTAATGTCAGTCACAGTGTACTGTCAATCACAGTGTAGTGCCAATCACAGTGCAATGTCAGTCACAGTGTAGTGTCAGTCACAGTGTAGTCAGTCACAGTGTAGTGTCAGTCACAGTATGTGTAGTGTCAGTCACAGTGTGTGTAGCGTCATTTACAGTGTGTAGTGTCAGTCAGAGTGTGTGTATTGTCAGTCACTGTGTAATCAGTCACAGTGTAGTCAGACACAGTGTAATGTCAGTCACAGTGAGTGTAGTGTCAATCACAGTATGTGTAGTGTCAGTCACAGTGTGTGTAGTGTCAGTTACAGTGTGTGTAGTGTTAGTTACAGTGTGTGTGGTGTCAGTCACAGTGTGTGTAGTGTTAGTCACAGTGTGTGTAGTGTTAGTCACAGTGTGTGTAGTGTTAGTCACAGTGTGTGTAGTGTTAGTCACAGTGTGTGTAGTGTTAGTCACAGTGTGTGTAGTGTCAGTTACAGTGTGTGTAGTGTTAGTCACAGTGTGTGTAGTGTTAGTCACAGTGTGTGTAGTGTTAGTCACAGTGTGTGTAATGTCAGTCACAGTGTGTGTAGTGTCAGTCACAGTGTGTGTAGTGTCAGTCACAGTGTGTGTTGTGTCAGTTACAGTGTGTGTAGTGTCAGTCACAGTGTGTGTAGTGTCAGTCACAGTGTGTGTAGTGTCAGTTACAGTGTGTGTAGTGTCAGTCACTGTGTGTGTAGTGTCAGTCACAGTGTGTGTAGTGTCAGTTACAGTGTGTGTAGTGTCAGTCACAGTGTGCGTAGTGTCACTTACAGTGAGTGTAGTGTCAGTTACAGTGTGTGTAGTGTCAGTCACAGTGTGCGTAGTGTCACTTACAGTGAGTGTAGTGTCAGTCACAGTGTAGTCTCAGTCACAGTGCGTGTAGTGTCAGTTACAGTGTAATGTCAGTCACAGTGTAGTGTTAGTCACAGTGTAGTGTCAGTCACACTGCAGTGTCAGTCACAGTGTAATGTCAGTCACAGTGTAGTGTTAGTCACAGTGTAGTGTTAGAAACAGTGTAGTGTCAGTCACAGTGTAGTGTTAGTCACAGTGTAGTGTCAGTCACACTGCAGTGTCAGTCACAGTGTAATGTCAGTCACAGTGTAGTGTTAGTCACAGTGTAGTGTTAGTCACAGTGTAGTGTCAGCCGCAGTGTAGTGTCAGCCATAGTGTAGTGTCAGTCACAGTGTAGTGTCAGCCACAGTGTAGTGTTAGTCACAGTGTAGTGTCAGCCACAGTGTAGTGTTAGTCATAGTGTAGTGTTAGTCACAGTGTAGTGTTAGTCACAATGTAATGTCGGCCACAGTGTAGTGTTAGCCACAGTGTAGTGTTAGTCATAGTGTAGTGTTAGTCACAGTGTAACGTGAGTCACAGTGTAGTGTTAGTCACAATGTAATGTCAGCCACAGTGTAGTGTCAGCCACAGTGTAGTGTTAGTCACAGTGTAGTGTTAGTCACAGTGTAGTGTTAGTCACAGTGTAGTGTCAGCCACAGTGTAGTGTTAGTCACAGTGTAGTGTCTGCCACAGTATAGTGTTAGTCACAGTGTAGTGTCTGCCACAGTGTAGTGTTAGTCACAGTGTAGTGTTAGTCACAGTGTAGTGTTAGTCACAGTGTAGTGTTAGTCACAGTGTAGTGTTAGTCACAGTGTAGTGTCTGCCACAGTGTAGTGTTAGTCACAGTGTAGTGTCAGCAACAGTGTAGTGTTAGTCACAGTGTAGTGTCTGCCACAGTATAGTGTTAGTCACAGTGTAGTGTCTGCCACAGTGTAGTGTTAGTCACAGTGTAGTGTCAGCCACAGTGTAGTGTTAGTCACAGTGTAGTGTCTGCCACAGTATAGTGTTAGTCACAGTGTAGTGTCTGCCACAGTGTAGTGTTAGTCACAGTGTAGTGTTAGTCACAGTGTAGTGTTAGTCACAGTGTAGTGTTAGTCACAGTGTAGTGTTAGTCACAGTGTAGTGTCTGCCACAGTATAGTGTTAGTCACAGTGTAGTGTCTGCCACAGTGTAGTGTTAGTCACAGTGTAGTGTTAGTCACAGTGTAGTGTTAGTCACAGTGTAGTGTCTGCCACAGTATAGTGTTAGTCACAGTGTAGTGTCTGCCACAGTGTAGTGTTAGTCACAGTGTAGTGTTAGTCACAGTGTAGTGTTAGTCACAGTGTAGTGTCAGCCACAGTGTAGTGTTAGTCACAGTGTAGTGTCAGCAACAGTGTAGTGTTAGTCACAGTGTAGTGTCAGCCACAGTGTAGTTAAAGTCACAATGTAGTGTCAGTCACAGTGCAGTGTCAGTCACAGTGTAATGTCAGTTACATTGTAGTGTCAGTCACAGTGTCGTATAAGTCACAGTGTATTGTCAGCCACAGTGTAGTGTTAGTCACAGTGTAGTGTTAGTCACAGTGTAGTATCAGCCACAGTGTAGTGTCAGTCAAAGTGTAGTGTCAGTCACAGTGTAGTGTCAGCCACAGTGTAGTGTTAGTCACAGTGTAGTGTCAGTCACAGTGTATTGTCAGTCACAGTGTAGTGTCAGTCACAGTGTAGTGTCAGCCACAGTGTAGTGACAGTCACAGTGTATTGTCAGTCACAGTGTAGTGTCAGTCACAGTGTAGTGACAGTCACAGTGTAGTGTTAGTCACAGTGTAGTGTCAGTTACATTGTAGTGTTAGTCACAGTGTAGTGTCAATCACAGTGTACTGTTTATCACAATGTACTGTCAGTCACAGTGTAGTGTCAATTACAGTGTAGTATCAATCACAGTGTAATGTCAGTCACAGTGTAGTGTCAGTCACAGTGTGTGTAGTGTCAGTTAAAGTGTGTGTAGTGTCAGTCAGAGTGTGTGTAGTGTCAGTCACTGTGTGTGTAGTGTCAGTCACTGTGTAATCAGTCACAGTGTAGTCAGACACAGTGTAATGTCAGTCACAGTGTGTGTAGTTTCAATCACAGTATGTGTAGTGTCAGTTACAGTGTGTGTATTGTCAGTCACAGTGTGTGTAGTGTCACTCACAGTGTGTGTAGTGTACTCACCTAATTGTGGTTGCAGGGGTCGAGACTCAGCTCCTGGCCCCCCCACTTCACTGATCGCTACTAGGTCCTCTCTCTCTCTGCTTCCTGAGCTTTGTGATACCTCTTCTTAAAACTATGTATGGTTCCTGCCTCCACTACTTCACTTGCTAGGCTATTCCACTTGCTGACAACTCTATGACTGAAGAAATACTTCCTAACGTCCCTGTGACTCGTCTGAATCTTCAGCTTCCAGTTGTGACCCCTTGTCCCTGTATCCCCTCTCTGGAACATCCTATCTCTGTCCACCTTGTCTATTCCCCGCAGTATCTTGTATGTCGTTATCATGTCTCCCCTGACCCTTCTGTCCTCCAGTGTCGTCAGTCCGATTTCCCTTAACCTTTCCTCGTACGACATTCCCTTGAGCTCTGGGACTAGCCTTGTTGCAAACCTTTGTACTTTCTCTAACATCTTAACGTGCTTGACCAGGTGTGGGTTCCAGACTGGTGCTGCATACTCCAGTATGGGCCTAACATACACAGTGTACAGTGTCTTGAACGATTCCTTATTAAGGTATCGGAACGCTATTCTCAGGTTTGCCAGGCGCCCGTATGCTGCAGCAGTTATTTGGTTGATGTGTGCCTCCGGTGATGTGCTCGGTGTTATGGTCACCCCAAGGTCTTTCTCCCTGAGTGAGGTCTGTAGTCTTTGTCCACCTAGCCTATACTCTGTCTGCGGTCTTCTTTGCCCCTCTCCAATCTTCATGTCTTTGCATTTGGCTGGATTGAATTCGAGAAGCCAATAACTGGACCACATATCCAGCCTGTCCAGGTCTCTTTGCAGTCCTGCCTCATCCTCGTCCGATTTAATTCTTCTCATCAACTTCACATCATCTGCGAACAGGGACACTTCAGAGTCTATTCCTTCCATCATGTCGTTCACATATATCAAAAATAGCACTGGTCCTAGAACTGACCCCT